>NC_071265.1:6447500-6587500 GCF_023375685.1 Ictalurus furcatus | reverse complement strand
GCTAGTGTGGCTGTGATTTATAAGGGAGAGAGTGTACGCCATCTGTACGCGTGTCTGCTCTCCCAGACTTCTGGGCCACGGATGACTGCGGCATCGTCGGGATTCAAACTCGCAATCTCCGGATGACTGGGCAATCGCTTTCCTATTGTGCCACATGGGGACACATTTTTGCTCAGTTTGTAAGGACGCTTTTTAATGAAACACGACGAACATGTTCTTTGTTTATTTCTAAAACCCGATCATTTATTAAATGCATAAAGCAAAGAAACGATCAGTGACATGATGGTGTGATGTGGGTCGTATCAATGTTACCATGCAGAAGATTTATTCCTTTTATACCACAGCTATTTACCAACACTATGAAATGACAGTACGTCTTACTTTTTATCCATTTATAGTCGCAGTTAATGTTTTGGAACATCAGTTGAACAAAAAGTTTCGTTTATAGGAGCTATGAACACTCCTCTCTCTCCAGCCTTTTTTTCCCCGGTCTTGAAGTTAATAGGACAAAAATTAAAAAATTATATAAAAAAAAAAGCTTGTCATGTTCTTGAAAAACCAGAAAACTTAAAACCATCTGTCCTGAAGACTTTCCAACGTTACCTCTAACTTTACTTCTAATTTAAACTGCTGTTAAAGTGCTGACACTAGAGACTCCTTCCAAAAATGTTATCCAAAAAAGCATCTCCCTACAGAAAACGTCTAACGTTTTCATCTCTGAGCAGAGATGCAACAACGAATTGATAAAATCCATAGTAATCGATTATGTAAATACTCGTCAACGAATCTCGTTATCGATTAGTTGGTGTGTTTACTCACTGCATTATTTCTGTTCCGTAAACACGCATCGGAGAGTACAGACCAAAAGCTGTGTCCCAAATGATGTACTATACACCTTCACTTATACTATGCACTATATACTCTAACGTCTAGTGTATGAATTTTAGAAGGGTAGTATCGTCTCAAATGGAACGCTAGCGTTTATATTACTAAGTGGAAGTATAAGCGTGTAATGTGATGCTGCATTAGAATAATATTAGCAGAATACCCAGAGTCAACAACAATTCATTTCTTCAGTTTACTGTTTGTCAGCGTCAGCTTTTCTCCCTCAGATGGAGGCGAAATCGTCACGTGAACAAACGGTACGACCCAAGTCCTCTAAGGCGGAGGTTCCCAAACTTTTTCAGGGCAAGGCCCCACAAATGGCATTAACATTTGACCGAGGCCCCCCTTTTACAAGACGTCTTTAAAACACATTAAAAATACAGACTTCTGAATATATATATCTCTTTTTTATTAATAATTACCTCTTTCATCTTAACATTACATTACATTAGGAATTGACTGTGTGTGTGTGTGTGTGTGTGTGTGTGTGTGTGTGTGTGTAGGGTTGTCTGAGAGTGAGAATCATGTATTTATTTTTCACACCAAATTGTTGAGGCCCCCCGGGCGCCCCCTGGTGGCCCCCACTTAGAAAACCACTGCTCTAAGGTATGGGAGCATTTTATAATAAATATAGCGTAGAAGATAGTAACCTGCAAACTTTACAAAACCGAGCGTGTGCAGCACGGAAGCACGACAGTGATGCACGAGCACAAACTTATGTTTATTTCTAAAATGCTCCACTGTATGCAAGGGGCCGGGGAAACTGGTGCGAGTTGCTTAAAAGGTTTAGTTTAATTGAAGTTTATTGTCATTATATAACGTTTGCCTTTTTTATAATGGAAATGATCTGTTAGTAACGAGGCCGCGTTGCTCCTCGCTTGCGGTGTAGACGCGGTGATCAACAGTGTCGTGCAAGTAAGATCTGTAATGTCTCATTAAAACATTATCAACGTTAACACAAGTAAAACAATATGCCTAAGGGCAGTGAGTAACACGAACCGTAAGGTGCAGTGAAAGGAAATTATTATTCATTTAGGACTGTAGTTTAATTATCAGTGCTTTTTTGTGCATCCATACAATATAATGCATAAATATATAAATATAAATATTATACGTAATATAAATATTACAGTACTGTGCAATAGTTTTAGGCACCCCATTTTTTAGTACAAACTTTGTTCTAGATTTTTTAATGTTATGACTTCTACATTATCGAGTCAGTACAAAAACATTTCCCTAACATTAGTTTTCCAGCACAAAATGAAATGCTACAGAAAAATGTTTGTCATTAAAGAAACTATATAGCATATTATGTAAGATACACTCTCCAGACAAAAAACAAGCAAAGAGTCGACACAGCAAATTGCCGTCGTTTCATTTATTACTGTTTACTGCTCTTTATAGTTTTTTTTTTTTTTTTTAAAGAAGCAGCATTTCATTTCATAATTTTCGAAGGCATGTTTTCTCGACAGCATTTCTTTGCATGTGCCTAAGACTTTTGCACAGTACTGCGTGTGTGTGTGTGTATCCGATTAATCAAAGAAAAAAAACAACAACAAAATAATAATAATAATCGGCCGATTAATCGATTATGAAAATAATCGTTAGTTGCAGCACTACATATTAGCATGAGTGCACTAATAAAAACCTGTGATTGTCCTTGAAACTGGAATTACTGTCAAGAATATTCTACACCACCTTTTAACCAATCAGAACTGAGAATTCAACAGCGCTGTGGTGTAAATACCTATAATATCAGATCATCTGAAACTTCACCACCTTGACTATTTGTTCTCTGATTATAATTCAGCATCAAACACATCACGGACGACGCGAGACTGGAATTACATACAATAAAGTGCATAAACACTTCAGAGACGCATGTGTGGAAATGCCAAAGAAATGACAAAGAAATAAAATACAAGCTGTCTATCACAAATGTTCATTCAACACATGTGTGTGTGTGTGTGTGTGTGTGTGTGTGTGAGAGAGAGAGAGTTTCAGATTTAATATTTCGCTCTGCAAGTGAACAGGGTTATAAAAATGTCCCTTATGATGTAGTGTACTAGTGCGACAACAGGACTAAAAAGCTCCCACGTTAAAAACATATCGTACTTGCTGTTAGCTGAGCTAGCATTATCTTGAGATTCGGGACTGTCCCTATCCTCCCAAATATCTGTAACGATGCACAGTACTCCATGGGGCAGGAGCTGAATACAGAACACAGAACACAAAGGAGAGAAAAAAACAAAAAAAAAAAGAGTAAATGCCACGGCTATGTTTGGCTCTCGCTCAGGTAAATGCCAGATTATCATCTGCAGTCAGTAAACTAATGCCTTAAACATGAGCACTAAACACTGACGGGACGGAGATTTATTATCATCGCATAATCTTCATAATATAATTATCTTCAATACTGGTCACCAATTCAGACCAGCTTGCTTGTCTCTTTCCCACATGCACTTCTCCATAACTATTAAATTGTGTGAATACAAAAAGAGAGGAAAATTGACAGAGTAATTAAGCTGTGCAAAGTCCAATGCAATTCCTGGAGAAGTGAAAGGAAAGGATCTGTGTGGACACATTACCAGGGAAGAGTCTTGATTGGCATCTTGATTATTTTATTCTAAAGCATGCTGACACCCTTCGAGGCAGCTCATTTAATACATTAGCACAGTGAAGCAAGAGCAAGATCAAACGTCAGATTGGAGTTGATTGGTGAGATTCAGAAATAAAGGCTGATTAGTGTTAAATACGAAAGTCTGCCACAAATGAACGGCCCAGGGACATGGATGAGATGCCTTCATTCATTTTGGTCCACTAAATTTCCATGAAACCTTTTGAATATCAAATCATATATAATGGGACTTTCAATGGGACTGGCAACGGAGAAAGCAGAATTCTGCTAAGTCTTGCTAAGTTTTGGATATTTCATATACTCCCAAAGCATAGATCCACTTCAGATTTACACATGGATTCATAAGCATAAACAAAGGACAAACAGATATGTGCTAAAAAAAAAAAAAAAAACAATTAATAGGGGTTGAAAAAAAGCATTCGGACACTAAAGTCTACATAACAATAAAGCAAATTAGATATAAATCTAAATCTAGATATAAATGCTGCGAATCAAACAAACAACAAACAAATGTGCACCGTGTATCACATAATCAGTGCGTTTACATGGACAACAATAATCCACTCTTAACCCGATTAAGACGATACTCTGATTAAGAAACTAGCATGTAAACAGCAATTTTTACTTACCTTAATCTAATTAAGGTCATACTCGAAGTAAACACAAATCGATTTAAGATGTTGGCGTATTCCTGTTTTAGTCGCATTATGGACGTGTAGTAGTGACATGTAAACACCTTAATCACATTACGAACGTCGTGTGAGAGTTTTCACCGCATTGTGCGACAGGACACGATCACACCCGGCAGTGCTCAACATTTTACGGTGAACAACAGAGTTCGGGTGCGTCCCAAACCGCATACTTGCCTACTATGGGCATGTAGTGGGGAAAAATACATGTATCTCGGCTACTATATAGACGGTAAGTACGCGGTTTGGGACGCAGCCCACCGCTTCAAGCAGTCGTCTATTTGCACGTACAGCATGACGAATAATTAACCGCACTTAAAGCGTTCGCAAAAAAATTTAATAAAAACACCCAAAACTGTATACGGAACCATAACGAAGACCAACTGTATGTTGATACGAGAAATTCTGGAGGGACGTCGGTGACGTAATGCCGCGGGCTGTTAATCTAATTATGTTCTAAAACATGTAAAAGGAGGGTACATGAAAGGAGTATTCTAAAAGAGACTCATGTAAACAACTTAATCACAATATTATCTTACTAGGAGTAAGGTCAATAATTCGATTACTGCTGTCCATGTAAACGTAGTCAATGTCTTCTAAATATCTTACAAAAGATGTTGCCATTGATTGGGAAAATTCCAAGGAGCTTCATAAAGTTCTCAGCAACATCATTATACAGTCTATACAGGATTTCGTAATTTCAATGTTTTTTTTTTTGTGATTGTTTCGGCCAAATTGTGCCCAGCGATGGATTGGCACCCTGTCCAGGGCGTACCCCGCCTTGTGCCTGATGCTCCCTGGGATAGGCTCCAGGTTTCCCCGTGACCCTGAAAAGGATTAAGCGGTATAGAAGATGGATGGATGGATGTTTCGGACAAAGATTACCATTACGCATCATCTAAGGAAATGTGAATCGAGCGATATATTAGATATATCAGAGCATGGAGCGACATATTAGAGGTGAATTGAATATCAGTGGAGAAGAACCTAAATCTGAGAAGAAGATGGAAGTTTCATAAAGACAACGACCCCAAACAAACAGCCAAAATAACTCAAAAAAAACAAACAAACAAACAAACGAAAAAAACATGAAGGTGCTTGCATGACCTGACTTTATTTAAGGAGGATTTTGAAAATGTGAGTCTATCAGTGGGACACGCGTAACTTTGGGGAATTTTTCAAAGAGGTTTGGGCCAAAATGCTGCAAAACCACAATGCTGAAAAAGCGAATTACGTCTCATCATAGACGCCTCGACGCTGTAACCGCGAACAGCTTTGCAATGAAGTGATAATGCTGTTAATCTGTAGTGTCGAAACACCCCCCCCCCCCCAATCAATTTCAATTTAACCATATATCTTTGTTTATGCATAAGAACACTTTAAAATTTTTTTTAAAAAATCATATTTATAAGTAGATATGCAGTAAGATATACAGTGGCGCTTGGGGTTCGCATACTTTTGCCACTCACAGATATGTAATATTGGATCATTATCCTCAATAAATAGATGACCAAATATAATATTTTTGTCTCATTTGCTTAATTGGATTCTCGTGATCTACTTTTAGGACTTGTGTGAAAATCTGATGATGTTTTAGGTCACATTTATGCAGAAAAATAGACAATTTTAAAGGGTTCACAAACTTGCAAGCACCACTTGTGTATGTGTGTATAAATGGATTGAAATACTGCGTTTCCAGGTAACCAGAACATGACACTGGGCGGCACACGGGTGCTTTCTCTAGCTCATTTGTCTAGCTAATAAATGTATGATTTGTACGCTAATAAATGTATGATTTGATGGAATGAAACGAGCACATGAGTTTATCCGCACTGTGCTCTGAGAAATGTTTGTGCATTAACAAATGGCTTTTAATTATCTGTAAAAGCTTAATAATAAAGATTTGCTGACAGCTGGGAGAAAAAGCCTAGCTCGAGTTTCCCCCGAGCCGAACAATGAAGTGCATTGAACGTGCCTCGGATTCTACTCAAAGCTTAATCTGCAAGGTCACTGCAACCCGACTGCTAACAGAAGCGCTAAGCCGCATCAGACCAGGAGGACGTTTCAGGACGAAAAGCACAAACTACACAGCCGGGGGAAATGTGGTCTCTGTTACCGCACGGCAAGTCCAGTGAGCCAGTGATTCATTTAATACTGAAAACCTGAAATACTGAAAAAAATATTATATATTTATCATTACGGGGAGTTGCAGGGAAGTGTGAGCTCAGCGGTTAAGATGTTGGACGCCTGATCAGAAGGTTGTGAGTTCAAATCCTAGCACTGCTAAGATGCTACTGCTGGGCCTTTGAGCAAGGCCCTTACCCCTCAATTGTAGAATAGAGATAATTGTAAGTCACTCTGGATAAGGGCGTCTGCTAAATGCTGTGATGTAACGTAATGTATTTTTGTCTTAAACAGAACATATAATTACGCTGTTAATTCAGCATGGCATACTATTCATCTTATTTAATACAACTCATCTCAAGGCGACTGTGGCTCAGGTGGTAGAGCTGGTTGTCCACTAAATCACGTGCCTCCACGTCCCGAAGTGTCCTTGGGCAAGACACTGAACCCCGAGTTGGTGTGCGAGTGTGTGAGAATGGCTGAATGAGAAAAAGTGTAAAGCGCTGTATAGAACCGCTAAGGTTAAAAGACGCTATCTAAGTACGGACCATTTACCATTTAACTACGCAGGCAAGGTGATGATGTGTAAATGATATCAACCGAACCAGACAGAAGGTGCTGAAAAGTTATTCGCTAACAACATTTCCTGATTAATGTGTGTGTATAGATTTGGTACCGGTGGCTAGGCTGTCGTATCCAGAACAGCCTGAAATATCTATCTCATTCAGTCTCAAAATGAAAATGTCAGGTTCATTATGCTCATTTCAATGGACTCCATACAACAATAGCGTAGTTAGAAATGAGAAATGGCATTCCTGAGTGTAGTGACATTTCCATATTCGGGGACTGGAGCTTCAGAGGTTTCGCTGTGATGTGGCGATTAAACAAAGACCAAAGCTTAAGGGCAGTGTTCACAAGCTCCAGACCGCTCTTGAGACACACATGGAAATGTGAGGACCGAGGAAAGGCTACGAGTCAAATTGAAAACGCGCCCTATGCACGTGAGGACAAATCATAAATTCATTAGCTAGCCTACTGGGTAAATAAAAGCACCAATGTGCTACCATGTCTCATGTTTTGCTGCATGGACACAATTAGCTTGGCTAAAACGTGCTAGCTAACATAGCAGAGTTACAGCATTGATGGACATCAATACATGTAAACATATCTAGATGCTAAATGAACACTTCTGTGAAAGTCCATTTCTTTTTCTCATTGTTGAACCCGTTTCTCCACCAGACAAGTATAAATACAAAGAAAACTATATACACTCGCAATAGTTACAGCATTGTGCATCGTCAAGTCAATAAAGAGTAGTAGTGTTTTTTAGATTAGGTTACTAACCTATCACGACTGGGTTATTAAAAATAAACAACTAATAGCACAAACGCAATATCCGCTCAACCCAGGTGCCCAGACTACTTCGTCCACCCCCGCATTGTTTTCTAGACTGCTGACACTCTCATGTCTCATGTAGGCAACATTGCTTTTTTTTTTTCCACATAGCAGACAGTAAACATAAACATAAACATAACGCTTTCTGGTTATTTTACGGTAACATTCCATGTTGTGTTTTCGTTTCACACACTTGTGTTGACGGACTCGGCTAAACCAGACAGCGTCTGAGTCACGAGACTTTAATGGTACAGCTGTCTAGGCTTACGCTCTGTGGCTGGCATGCAGACACACGTTGTGTCAACACATCATCAGACATCGTGGCTCACAGTGACGACATCTGGGCTTTAACGGGCAGCAGGGTTTTGCTTGGCAAACTCCCAGATCACGTACGAGAAATAAACAGCGGAGCGCAATCTCCGCTTCAGTCCAAGTTTTCTGACTTAAGGAGCACTTCCAAGATCTTTTTTTCCCCCCTCTGTCGCTCATCCAGCTCTCCAAGCTGGAGCGTTCTTAAGTGTAAACGATCCGATATGTCGCTTCGTTTTAAGACGGGCTTACAGTGATGCACATGTTATGGGATTTGGTTAGAAGAAACACGAGATTTGTTCTGTGTCCATGGCTACTAAGGACGTAATGGTGGATCGTGTTTCCATAGCGACGTGTTGAGTGCTGCCCGAGACGTCTACCAGAACAAAAGGAGAGAAGAGCAATTTGCCTTAAACTGACTTCATCTGATTCAATGAAATCCTCCATACACTACATCTCTTTGATTCGCAGGACACCGATCAGGGAGCACAACTGATGCAATCAATCCCTAACAGGAGAAGCAAACAACTTCATATCACTCGAGTGGAACGATCACACTTTTTAAAGTTGGGTCTGAATAAAATGTGTCTTGCGGATCGATTTTTTGCGCCTCGTCAAAACGATCTATTTTACTTCACCTTAATGAAGTCAGGAATAAAATGGACTTTGTTCTACATTTAAAAAAAAAAAAAAAAAGAGAACACTTTTATAAAATATAATTGGATTGCAGATAAAATAACCACAGGGCTTTTCTATGATGTTCTGTAAGTCTGAAAGCAGATGTCATACTTGTTTGATTCTCATTTGATTTTTCTCATTTCACTTATACCAGTGGTAGATTGTAGAGGCTGGGATATCAAAGCACTTCCAGCTCACAATTTCCACTGTCCAAAATGACATGGGTACTAAGAAAGTCACGGCAAGATCTGGACGACCAAAAAAATTCTCTGATAGAAAGGCACAGAAAAGGAAAAGCAAAAGTCCCAAATGAAAGCAGGGACTGGCAGGAAGGTTTAGCTGGCACAGGAGTGGTGATGCACCGCTCTACTGTGTTCTACTGTGTGTTGCTTGCACTTGCAGAAACATGATCTGCATGGAAGAGTCATCAGCGCCAAAGATTACCTGCAACCTCATCACAAGGATCAATGTCTGAAATATGCAAAACGGCTGCTAGATAAGCCAGAGACATTTTGCATACAACTGTTGTAGACTGGTAAAAGTAAATGGACCTCTCTGGCAACAACGGGGCACTGGTGGCTAGGTGGTTAAGGCTCTGGGGTACTGCTCGGAAGGTCGGGGGTTCAAGCCCCAGCACTGCCGAGCTGCCACTGTTGGGCCCTTGAGCAAGGCCCTTAACCCTCTCTGCTCCAGGGGGCGCTGTATCATGGCTGACCCTGTGCTCTGACCCCAACTTCCTAACATGCTGGGGCATGCGAAGAAAAGAATTTCACTGTGCTGTATACTGTATATCACTGTATATGTGATCAATAAAAAAAAAACTCAAACTCAATCACCAAAGGAATGTTTGGCAAAAAAAAAGGAAAATCTTTTGATGAAAAGAATACCTTTCGAACTGTTGAGCACGGGGGTAGATCGATTGTGCTTTGTTTGGGGCTGTGTGACAGCACAGGTGGCACAAGATACTTTAAGCAATGCAAGCTGAAGCTTTTGAGATAGCCCATACAATCTTTCTTTTAATGAAAAAAGGGTTGTTTTTTTTTTTTTTTTTAAATTGTTTGCTGCAGAGGTTGTGAATACTTCTTTTCACTTCAAATAGATCATTTGGTGGACCCAAACTAGTCCATCTAGATTTCTACACTTTACAAGAATACAACCTTTTCTGACTGAAAAAAAAAAAAAAAGAAAAAAAAAAAAACGTCTTGTACAAGCTCTAGCAATTTGTCTCACCCCCACTGGGACACCTCTTCTACATTCAGAGTGCTGCTCCCCTGCTTCCTAACCTCCACAAGCTCTCTCATGCGACTTCCATACAAGACTTTCTAAACTCTTGCCTTCACATTCCAGGTCTCAGAGGAATCTGAACCACTTTATCTGGTTCACAATTGCACACCCACACACCGACCTCTGTGCCCCCGGAGAGTCCTTTTTTTGAAATCTGAACAATCTGGTTAGGTGAGATCTTTTTGCTTTAGTGTCCTGGTCCTTCAGCGGTGAAATGAGTTTCAGACAGAATAGCCCTGTGTCTCCATTTCTTCTTCAAAAGCTATAAAGACATAGCTGCTCGATTTTTTTTTTTTTTTTTTTTTTGCTGTACTTGCTTTTTTCACTTAATTGTTCTTTGAAATTGTTCTTTTATTTGATCGACTAGACTGTCTGAACAAGTGACACCCACATAAAGCAGCTTTCCACTTTACACTTTCAAGCCAGAAATCCTTACAAACTGTACAAACTACTTTAATTGTACTATAATTGCACAATTTTCTGAGTCACTCTGGACAACAGCATCTGCCAAATGATTAAATGTAAATCCATCCATCCATTTTCCGTACCGCTTATCCTACGCAGGGTCGTTGGGAGCCTGGAGCCTATGCCAGGGAACTCGGGGTAAGAGGCAGGGGGACACCCTGGACAGGAGGCCAGTCCATTACAGGACACAATCGCACACACATTCACACACTACAGACAATTTGGAAATGCCTATCAGCCTACAACACACGTCTTTGGACTGGGGGAGCAAACCAGAGTACCCTGAGGAAACTCCACGCACACAGGGTGGTGGTGGGAATCAAACCCCCTACCCTGGAGGTACGAAGCAAACATGCTAACTTCTAAGCCACCGTGCCCCGACTAAAACGCACCATGAGCACACGCAGGGGTGATTGTGTAGTCAGTCCACCTACTAGCATGTTTTTGGGAGGCGGGAGGAAACCGGACACCCCGGAGGAAACCCCACATGGACATATGCGAAACTTCAATTAGGCAGTAAGCAGAGCTCAGGATCAAACTGTGCCGCATGTCAAATAACTCTCCTGCTATAAATAACAGCAACCTGGCAGTTAATCCTAATCATATCGAGAGAGAGAGAGAGAGAGAATATAGATGCTAGGTGGACTCGAGTAATATTTACATATGATGCGAAGACAGAGCACCACGTCTTGGCCAAAGCCCTTTGCCAACAATTTGCTGACATTTTCTTGGGAGCACACGCATGATGCTCTACATTTATAAACGTCATTAGAAGAAGCTAAATGAGCTTATCATGTAATTATTATTAGTCTACATTTATGCACTTAACTAGCCTTTTCCATTTCCACACTGGACATTCTACTTACTCGGTGGTCTGGCTAATAAACTTTAATCCAAGTGAGACAGAAGCGAAATGAATTGAGCCTTTGGCATCACCTGTTCAGTCCTCTTTGGCATGTTATTTATTCGGTGCTGTAACGTGCAGAGATCATACTTCCCCAGGTTATTTATCTTCACTTCCCTGACTCCTGATTCATTTTACAATCCAGGACAAAGTCGTATTGGTCTTTAACCGCCTTAACGGATGGGGTTCCTTAGATAACAAAGTTCTATAATCTTCATCTATATATGACGCTTAGACACCTAGTCTCCTCATCAGCACTTTGTTACAAAAGGTTTTTAAAGTACAACTAACTATTGTTTAATTTCAATGACTATTATGGGGGAGCACATTGGCTTAGCGGTTAGCACGTTTGCCTTGTGCCTCCGGGGCTGGAGGTTTGCCTTCCCACCTCCGCCCTCGGGGGTTTCCTCCGTGTACTCCGGTTTCCTCCCCCAATCCAAAGACCCCCGACCCTGGAGGTGTGAGGCGAACGTGCTAACCACTAAATTGTCCACTGTCCAGGGTGTCCCCTGCCTTATGCCCCGGGTTCCCTGGGACAGGCAGTTAATCTCCACCTGTGCCGGACAAGCGGTATGAAAAATAGACGGATGACGATTATGATTAGCATTGTAGAATCTTAGTGAAAATAAACCAGAAGGGAACTAGAAAGAACTGACATTTTCCCCCCTTCTTCCTGCCTTTCTTCAGTCCAGTTTCCTTCAGTGGTGTCAGAGTCGTAGTGCTCGTTTATTTACTTCTTGTGTGTATGTAGGTGGATGTTTCCTTATCCTTTGCCAATTTTTTATTTTTTTTGCCGCTCACAGCATTACTGTCCCTCATTGGAAATGACCGAGTTTCCAATGGGGAAACCTTCCTTTTGTGTGTGTAGAAGAAGCTCTCTCAAATCCTCTACTTATGGAAAATATCATCGTATTAGGGGGTCAAACGAGTTGTGATACTTTCAACTGATTAAAAGAGCTGGCATTTTAAAAGTGCAATAACTGAAAGTTATTAAACGACACAGAGTTTTAGTAGTCCATTCAGACTCCTAGTAGCTAATGACCAAACACTGACGCTAGAATGGAACAAAATTGAACTGCGGTGACTCTAAGGTGCCGTGTCTGAAGCACAGAGGCTTTTTATTTCACATTCTGCTGTTCGCTAGCTGCGCTGTCAGACTCACGTCGCTCTCTGTAGCCCTAGATATTTTTCTAAGTCTCATATCCGTAGCTATGAACTTCCCAATCACCTCTGGGATTTCTGTAGCATGGACTCAATCAGTTGGCATATTTTTTTTTTCTTCGTGTTTACATTATTAGCTCATTATAACATTTTTAGTTTAAAAAAAAAAAAAAGTGTGCTTATGACAACTGTGGTTTTAAACCCCGGTAGGGTTTGAGATAAACAGGACGTTACCTTTGGGCTTGAATAGGATTAAGTGTTTCACATCTCACGTACAATAAGTGGTATTTTATTACGAATACTTTCCGATGCAGTTTTAGAGCTGGGCGATATGACAAAAATATATCACGATGCTTACAATACGTTTCTACGCTACACGACGCGTATCACGATATAGACTTCAGCTAACAAACTGTCTGAAAAACGGTAATAAAATAAACAAAAGACCGTTAAACTTTTGCTTGACGATACGTTTCTTGAACGCCTGCAAAGAAGATTACGTTAAAAACGATTACGTCAAATCGAAGGCATCCATTCAGTACCATTTAATTTGTAATCATTCAAAATGTAATAAATAAATAAATAAATAAATAAATACATCGTCATACCAACGATATCTCCGAAAAGTGTATGGCGTAATCATTTATCATGATATCGATATTATACTGATTTATCGCCCTGCCCTATGCAGTTTGTTTAATCTCTTGATGTAGTTTGTTTGATGCACAGGTGTAAGTAATCGAGAGCTTCGTCTAGAGCGGTATGATATGATGCGCTGTATCGTTACACCCATACAAAGGCAAAGGAGGTGGTTTTAACGCTTCATAATATTCTGCGTAGGAATAAACAGGAAAACAACTACACTGACTTGCCTACACCGACATTACAAGCCTTAATGCTCAACTCACGTTTGATCTTTCTGTCTTTACAGTTGATATTTGTGTTTGTAAGCGAGCCGTGCCTGTCGGTGTGAACTGACCTCCGCTAGGAAAGTGCGCGTTTTCGAAGTGACTAACATGCCTGATTCATGCCCAAGAACAAAAACACATTTTTAAGACATTCCATAATTGTAGTGGAGATCAAATAAACAAACTGTAAAAACAAGCCTTGAAGCTCAGCTACCCTCTCCTGTTTATGAGCCGGATAAGATGGAAGGAAAAGATCAAATGCATATCTCTCGCTGTTCTTCCCAGCTAGTCCTTCATCCGAGTTCTGATTTGACCGTTCTCATTATGGATATGGATCCAATCTAGGAACACATGTGCAGCCTGCTCATATAGTCATATATTCGTGCTGGATCTGAAAAATCGTACATTACGTACGACTAGTACGTTACTCGTTCACAACAGAGTTCAGAAGAAAAATTATTTTCCGCAGATTCGGGCCGAGACGCGTCATGTGACGTCGTCACGACGCGCGTTCATCCAAAGCACTCTCCGATTCGCGTGCGTCGAACACGTGTACAGCTAAAAGTTCGAATTAACCAACGAACATCACTGCGAAAGACCGTGCAGAACTATTTCGTGTGATTGCGATTTCGCCGATTCTATTCGTTTTCCGCGAGAAAAGCACAAAAAAAACCCCGCAGGTCACATCGCGAATTGTGAAGAAGAAAAAAAGCTGCAGCAAAATCGAGCATTTTGGCCGCAACAACCACGCGATAACGGTGCGAAATCCTGCACGGACTGCATGATACTGTTGCTACTTCACTCTTGAACTTAAAGAGCATTATGTGCTGTATTACAAAGGCTTGTCAATCATATTTGTAGAGGATTATCAGTGAATTTTCCAGACTTTGTTTATAAGCTGGACCGGCCCCATGTTAGCCTTTACGATCTAATGTGTACAAGAAGCTGCAGAATTGCTGACATTTTCCTCACGGCTAAGACTTTTATTAACTCACTAATGCTCACTTTGTCATATAAAGTGGTTTTTTTTTTTTTTTTTTAATGCGGTTGGCTTCGAAGTCTCAGGCTTTTAATAGGATTTTAAAAGGCTGCTTTCATTTCAGTTAAGCTTTCAGGCTGTGTTATGTATATACAGTATGTGTAGAAAGATCTATAGGAAGGCAATACTAGACAGTCCTTGAGATGGTAACAGGGATCGGTGTAAATCAGAGGAGAATGCCGATCAGAATGAGGAATGAGCAGTGTCTCCCTTTCTCCCTCTCGCTCGCAGTCAAACTCTCTTTGAGAAGGCTGGAAAAGCATGTCAGATATGTAGAGGTGAAGGATCAGGTTCAGGGAGGGAGGTCACTCTCTGAAACAGAACGGACACAGGATCTCTGTAGTGATGGGTCAGTAAAGATGAAGGGATGGGAACTGGCTGGAGCGTTCGCTCTGCTGCTGTGGTGAGAAACTTGAAATTTAAAGAGTTGCGCTCTAGTTTGGTGAAACTATATGAGATGATCATTCCCTTTTAAAACAAGCAGATTGTAAGGACTAACTATTATATCAATAACGTAGCGGTCTACAATGACCCCGCCCCCGAAATCTAGACTATAGTAGGGGTATGCATGATGTCACGTTATTAACGTAACGGAGGTTAGGACGGGTGCAAGTGTAGATAAGAGCTTCTAATAAAGAGAGACAGGCAGACAAATCCAAATCATGAGACAATTACGTGGTTAAAAACAGGCAATGGGTCAGGCGATCAGGCATACACGAGGCAAGGCAAGAATCGAGAACGAGAAACCCGAAACAAGATCAAAGAGCATGAATCAAAATGAGGAACCGTGGACAAACGCTTGGTACGGTGATAACACTCAATACTTGAACGTCCTTTTAAACTGTGGTTGTGGTTGTGTGTGAGATTGGATGCAGGTGTGTGTGATTAGAATGAATGAGTATTCTGGGAACTGCAGTCCATGGCGGGCATGTTTGTATACCGCAGTGCAGTATGGGAAACGTAGTCACTGGTTTGCTGTGACATGACACATGACCGCTATGTTTTTACTAGTCGAACAAGAAGTAAAAAAAAAAAAAAAGTATTAGACTATAGTCATTTCTCCATTGTTGAAGCAAAAACGGTTTTAGGACATCGCTACATTTAGACTGTTTTAATTGTGCGGCTAAGAACAGGTCAAAGTTCGCTTCAGTTACAGCCATACACAGGCTACTAATGACGTTTCTAGCTTTGAAACTTTTTCATCTACACTGTTCACGACGAACGTAAATAAATCATCCATCCATCTTCTATACCACTTATCCTTTTCAGGGTCACAGGAACCTGGAGCCTATCTCAGGGAGCATGAACAAGGAACAAGGCGGGGTACACCCTGGACAGGGTGCCAATCCATCGCAGGGCACAATCACATACACACTCATTCATACACTACAGACACGCCAATCAGCCTACCATGCATGTCTTTGGGGGAGGAAACCGGAGTACCCGGAGGAAACCCGCAGCATGCAAACATGCAAACTCCAAACACACAGGGGAATGGGAATCGAACCCCCGACCCTGGAGGTGTGAGGCGAACGTGCTAACCACTAAGCCACAGAGTCACAACAGATGGTGGGTACGAGGTACGAGCGTTGCCCGGGAGGTTTTTCTGCCACGTCTAACTCCAGCCTCAATAGCATTACAAAACAATATGGACTGTCCAGTTTGAGCTGGCATGCGCGGCTGATCTGACTCTAAGCTAGCGGAGCGTGATCGGACGGTGATGTGCAACCCGCAGCTCTTTCACACGGAGCTGGGCAGGATGGAAAACAACGCACCAAAGTGCAAGGATTTAAAAAATGTAATCTATTATTATAGATATTTTCAAGGACTATTTCAATATTATTTTGCTTTAAAGAACAACAAAAATAAATGTGGGAGGAATTCCTCTGGCAGTAGGCGGGACTGGGATTTCAGAAAAATGTCATGTTCGTAGTGTTAATGGGCCATGAATATAAATCAAATAAATAAGATAAAATAAAAGACTTTTCCCAGCATGGTCTCGTGTAGCTGACTGTAGAATTGGCTTCATCGAGATTGAAATATTTTCAGACAAACAAAATATTTGTAAAAAAAAAAAATTAAATAAAATAAAAAAAATTCTTTAACATCTGCCTCACTGTTTTGTTTTCTGCTGCCTCGACTAGACGCGTTTATGTAGATTTAAGTTTAATCCATCACGCTATGCATTTACTGTCAGCTGCTTGGAGGTTATTTTCTCTTCAACACAGTGGACGTGTCTGTAACGGAGCTGTGTTTAGGGATCGTTCATCTAGACATGAGTGACGAAACTTGTCCAAGAACACCGAGACAACATCTTCCTCAGATCAGATCAGAGGTCACATGAAAACAGCAAACTGTCCAATCTCACTCCGAAGAGGACGGGTTCCCTTTTGAGTCTGGCTCATCTCAGGGAGTTTTTCCTCTCACTCTTTCTATCTCTCTCTCTCTCTCTATGTATCTACCCCTCTCTCTCTATCTATCTCTCTATCTATCTACCCCTCTATCTCTCTCTATCTCTCTGTCTATCTATCTACCCCCCTCTCTCTCTCTCTCTCTATCTCTCTCTCTCTCTATCTCTCTGTCTCTCTCTATCTATCTATCTACCCCTCTCTCTCTATCTATTTACCCCCTCTCTCTATCTATCTCTGTCTCTCTCTCTCTATCTACCCCTCTCTATCTACCCCTCTCTCTCTATCTATTTACCCCTCTCTCTCTATTTACCCCTCTCTCTCTATCTACCCCTCTCTCTATCTATTTACCCCTCTATCTCTATCTATTTACCCCTCTCTCTCTATCTACCCCTCTCTCTCTATCTACCCCTCTCTCTCTATCTATTTACCCCTCTATCTCTATCTATTTACCCCTCTCTCTCTATCTACCCCTCTCTCTCTATCTATTTACCCCTCTCTCTCTATCTACCCCTCTCTCTCTATCTATCTACCCCTCTCTCTCTATCTATTTACCCCTCTCTCTCTATCTACCCCTCTCTCTCTATCTATTTACCCCTCTATCTCTATCTATTTACCCCTCTCTCTCACTATCTACCCTTCTCTCTCTATCTATCTATTTACCCCCTCTCTCTATCTACCCCTCTCTCTCTATCTATCTCCGTCTCTCTCTCTATCTACCCCTCTCTCTCTATCTATTTACCTCTCTCTCTCTCTCTCTCTACCCCTCTCTCTCTATCTATCTCTGTCTCTCTCTCTCTATCTACCCCTCTCTCTCTATCTATCTACCCCTCTCTCTCTATCTATCTCTCTCCCTCTCTCTACCTCTCTCTCTATCTAGCCCTCTCTCGCTCTACCTCTCTCTCTCTACCTCTCTCTCTATCTACCCCTCTCTCTCTCTCTCTCCCTCTCTCTCTCCATCCATCTACCCCTCTCTCTCTATCTATCTCTCTCCCTCTCTATCTATCTACCCCCTCTATCTCTACCTCTCTCTCTATCTAGCCCTCTCTCTCTCTCTACCTCTCTCTCCATCCATCTACCCCTTTCTCTCTACCTCTCTCTCTATCTACCCCTCTCTCTCTCTCCATCCATCTACCCCTTTCTCTCTACCTCTCTCTCCATCCATCTACCCCTCTCTCTCTCCATCTATCTCTATCTAGCCCTCTATCTATCTACCCTTCTCTCTATCTACCCCTCTTTCTCTATCTAGCCCTCTCTCTACCTTTCTCTCTATCCATCTACCCCTCTCTCTATCTATCTCTCTCTTTCTACCCCTCTCTATCTATCTATCCCTCTCTCTCTAACTGTCTACCTCTCTCTCTATTTATCTACCCCACTCTCTCTCTCTATCTCTCTCTTTCTACCCCTCTCTCTCTCTATCTCTCTAAATCTGGCTCTCTCACTGTGGACCTAAATCTACATCTGGATTTCTGTAAAGCTGCTTTGTGACAGTTACTGTACTTTTTTTTTTTTTTTTAAATTAAACTACTTTTAATAGACAACAAAACATAGAATCCCACCCATCACTATTTACTGCAGACAGCCAAATACCTAATACTGTCCTAAAAAAAATAATTAAAAAAATTTATCTTGGAAGGTTTAGGGAAGCACTTCTGATGGAGTCTAAACATGGCTTCCTCTGTCCTCTTCCATTCTCGGCCTGTTTTATCCGAGACCGATCACAATCTCGCTGAGCGTTAGCAGCGTTTAAGCCTTCGGAGCGAACGCCGCTTTGTTTTCGTGTCCGATGTTTCTCGGCTAAAATCTAAACGCCGTTCGGATGATACGGCGTTTTATTTTCACAGCTGTAAGTGGCATGTTATGATTGCAGAAAAAAAACACAGCGTGTGGCAGAAACGCCCCTCGTCTCTCTCGCGCTCGTCTGCTCGGTCCGTCTCGGCGGGAAGAGTGGGAAGATCAACATTCCTGCGTCAGGACAGCAGATACATGACGTGGAGACACCGGGACAGGAGCTAGATTTACACTCGCAAACAAAAACAGTTCTGGAGATTTCAATCGTTCGCCATGACGTTTCTAAATGGAAACTCATGAGCTTTGGGGGACAAAAATAAATAAATAAATCAGCATTGTACAAGTCTGATTCAACACCATGACCTCCACATCAGAATTTGGAATTAGCGAATAACTGGACGGATATTTCTGCTTCACAACAACCCTCCGAGGTTGAGGGATGATGAAGCACGTTTCACTGTTTTTGTACGGAGCGGACGTTACTGAAAACCCTCGCACCAGTGTTAAACTGTGCAGGCCGACTGTGTGTTAGAAATGTGTTAGGATTAACATGTTTTGCAATTTGATCTTGCTTTGTTTCTTTATTACGCCATTGTGCTGCGGTGCTGGAATATGATAGGTGCTGTATTGCTCTGCAGCCATCACTCTGGAGGTATCAACCACACGGCCAACAGAGATTTTGTTGTTCAGGTGTAACGTTACACAGTGGTTCTACCTTGTTGTCAGTCCACACACACACACACACACACACACACACACACACACGCACACGAGTCTTTTGTGTTGGTGTTTTTCTCTGCTGTTTAAAACTCGTGCTCTTGACGTTCTTTCAAACGTTTATTCTTGATTCATTTTTAACGTGAACGTTTATACTGTACTATCTCCATGTACTGGGCTGCGTGCTCACGTGAACATTTGCAAATCCCTTTCGTCTGGATGAAGTGAAACTCCCGACCGTTCTTCAGAAAAATCCTCCAGGTCCTGCACATTCTTTGCATTTCCAGTGTCTTCTGCATATTTGAGCCCTTTCCGACAGAGACTATATGATGTTGAGATCCGTCTTTTCACTCTGAGGGACTCGAACACGACTATTACATAAGGTGCAAACGTTCACTGATTCTCGAGAAAGCGGCACGATACATGAAGAGCCCGGGGGTGGTGGCGGGTAAAACAGGTGGAAATTGTTATTGTTTCGTCTTCTGGGAAACATGGAAATATCTTATGTAGCTTCTGAAAGGCAGTACTAAATGGGGGGGGGGGGGGGGGGAATATCTTTAAACAAAATAATAATTTGCACACTGTAAAACCGCATAAGTTCATTTAACGCAAAAAATTTGAGGAAACTAATTACCTCAAAAATTTTTCAGTTGATAAATCGATTTCTTTAAGCCGAATACACTTCAATATAACAACAATTTAACTCAAACTTTGTCATTTAAAATAAATTGTTGTTATATTGAAGTGTATTCAGCTTAAAGACACTGACTACGTTTACATGGACAGCAGTAATCGAATTATTGACCTTACTCCTAGTAAGATAATAATGCGATTAAGTTGTTTACATGAGTCTCTTTTAGGATACTCCGCTCATGTTCCTGTTTTACATGTTTTAGAACATAATTAGATTAACCGCCCGCGTCATTACATCACCGCGCCACGCCGTCCGACGTCCCTCCAGAATTTCACGTATCGACATACAGTTGGTCTTCGTTATGGTTCCGTATACAGTTTTGGGTGTTTTTATTTTTATTTTTTATGAACGCTTTAAGTGCAGTTAATTATTTGTCATGCTGTACCTGCAAATAGACGACTGCTTGAAGCGGTGGGCTGCGTCCCAAACCGCATACTTACCGTCTATATAGTAGCCGAGATGCATGTATTTCTCCTAATACAGGCCTATAGTAGGCAAGTATGCGGTTTGGGACGCAGCCGAACTCTCTTGTTCGCCGTAAAAAGTAAAACTGCCGAGTGTGATCGTGTCCTGTCGCAAAATGCGGTGAAAACTCCCACACGACGTTCATAATGTGATTAAGGTGTTTACATGTCACTACTACACGTCCATAATGCGACTAAAACAGGAGTACTCCACCTGTCTTGATTCGATTAGAGCTTAATTCGAGTATGACCTTAATCTGATTAAGGTAAGTAAAAATTGCTGTTTACATGCTAGTTTCTTAATCAGAGTATCGTCTTAATCGGGTTAAGAGTGGATTATTGTTGTCCATGTAAACGCAGCTATTGATTCATCAACTTAAAAATTTTGAAGTAATTAGTTTCCTCAAATTTTTGGAGTTAAAGGAACGTATCCGGTTTTACAGTGCACCGATCGTCCTGATCAAAACTTTCCACCCCCCTGTCTCTTAATGTATCATGTTGCCTTCTTGAGAACCGGTGAATGTTTGCACCTTTTTATAATAAACGTGTACGAGTCCCTCAGTTGTCCGAGATGGATCCCAACATCACGTAGCCGCTGCTGGAAAGGGCTCAGATATGCAGAAGACGTAACCCAACGTATGTAAACCTATGACCGCGATGGTAACCTATTTTTAAAAGAAATGTAATAGCTGAGGTGATTCATATTAACGATTCTTACATTCATTTCAGGAAATTCCACTTACAGCTAAAGTAAAAACATTCTATCTAAAGGTCAAACTCATTAAAAAAATGTCACTGGCATATTCAATCAAAATCCCAAATGAAAAAAAAAGACAATAATTACGCCTGTTACAAACCCACATCTCAAGAAGGAACAAGCAAGCAGCGTACATGTCAGAGTCTACACTGCAATCAGATCCCTGCCCTAATGACTGCTCTTTGCAGCCCCGAGCAGATTTTATACCATTAACCGCACGTCTACTTCATGTCAGCGTACTTATTAGAGGGATAAGGGATAGGTACATGACATGTTAAGTGTACTAAGCTGTGAATTCTTCTAAAAGGCTGACAGAAGCATCTCCAAATGTGCTCGAACTGCCATTCATCTGTTCTCAGTCCCTGAACAAAGCACACGACGTTCCTCTGTTCAGCGGAGAAGCCAGACAGGCAACTAGACAAAAGAAAACTGGAGCACTTTTCACTGATCCTGTGTGTGTGTGTGTGTGTGTGTGTGTGTGTGTGATGTAGCAAAGCAGTCAGCATGTAGGACTCCTGAAGTGTGCAGAAACTTGATATGGTGTCTAAAAGCCAAGAAAGGAGACAAGAATATGCAAACTTGCACCCAGGCTCACACAAGAGGCTCCGAACGCGCCGCTGTACAACACTGTCCACCGTGGGAAAGTCTTCGGGACTTTGTGCTTTTTTTTTTAATTAACACAGAACGAATCATTAAGCAAACCCTCCGGAGGCTTTGGAGGACAAACCACACAAGCGACGACGAGATGTTAAGTTCAGAAGGGACTGTTAGAAACAAAACATCCTCTGCGCTCCTCTGCACGCGTTCTCTCTCCCGCGCTCGACACACACACAGCTAATCACAAGAGGCGGAGAGCTCCTTCACTCCTACTGTTACTGCTCATTCGTTTGGAGTTACCATGGTTACCATGCAAACGCCCATTCTAATCACTGGGGTGTTTTCTTTTTTTTTTTTTTTTTTTTCCATTTCCCATGAAGCTATATTTGCAGATCGGTGTACAAGAGGAACGAGGAGACTTTTAGGCCCCACTCAGGAATTCCGGCACTTCTGCCACCTCCAGAGTGTTTACGTTAGACGTGATCGTAGAAATGGACACAAAATCCAGCTACTTGCTGTAAATGATTTCCAAATAATCTTCATGCCTCACAGGTGGTTTAACTACCACAACCTGATTTACTAAATCTGCTCGATTTCCACACCGTACTGACAGCAGTTTGTTTGTTAAATGGATGATGCGATGTACAAGGACGTCCCTTAAACTTTTTTTTTATTATTATTATTCTTATTTTAAAAAAAAGCATCATTTTAACAGAGGGACAATTTTACGTTACAGATTCTTGAACAAGATGAGCAGTAGTCCCAAAGTTCGCAGCGTAAACACATGGTTGTGGAGCGTGGAAAAGTAGTACAGTGAGTTGTTTAATAAACCCTTTCACACCATGTTCTACATGACTAAAGTCGTGAGAGATGGAAAACCAGGAAGGCAACAGCACAATTTATGAATGATCCACACACACACACACACACACACACTAACAAAATGTTAGAAATAGAATAGTGAAAGTGAAGTTTTTTTTATGTGTTTAGATGTTAATTCATTTTCTATAACTCCTTATCTGACAAGTGCACACTGTAAGACAAATCAAGGGCATTTTTTTGATAAAACATCTTTTTGATAAAAGATTTAGCTGTTATAATAAGCTCTGCTCTTCTAGGAAGGCTTTTCACTAGATTTTGGAGCGTGACTGGCGGGGATTTCTGTTCATTCAGCTACAAGAGCGTTAGCGAGGTCAGGGACTGATGTTATTGGGTGAGGGGGTCTGGGGTGCAGAACGTGTTCCAGTTCATCTCGGAGGTGTTCAGTGGGGTTGAGGTCAGGGCTCTGTGCAGGACAATCGAGTTCTTCCACACCAAGTCTTCATGGAGCTCGCTTTGTGGACAGGGACATTCATGTTGGAACAGGTTTGGGCCTCTTAGTTCCAGTGAAGGGAAATTGTAAAGCTACATAGAGTACAACATTCATAAACAATTGTGTGCTCCCAACTTTGTGGCAACAGTTTGGGGAAGAACCACATATGGGCATGATGGTCAGGTGCACACAAACTTTTGTCCATATAGTGTCGATTATCATTTTGTAACAAAGTAACACCTTACAGAATCTCACAAAAGTGAGTACACCCCTCACATTTTTGTAAATATTTGATTATATCTTTTCATGTGACAACACTGAAGAAATGACACTTTGCTACAATGTAAAGTAGTGAGTGTACAGCTTGTGTAACAGTCCACTCAAAATAACTCAACACACAGACATTAATGTCTAAACCGCTGGCAACAAAAGTAAGTACACCCCTAAGTGACAATACGGGTTGTCCACTAATTGTAGGGTCGGCGGTTCGATTCCCGGCCCACGTGACTCAACATGCCGAAGTGTCCTTGGGCAAGACACTGAACCCCAAGTTGTTCCCGATGGCAAGTTAGCGCCTTGCATGGCAGCTCTGCTTCCATTGGTGTGTGAGTGTGTGTGTGAATGGGTGAATAAGACACAGTGTGAAGCGCTTTGGATAACTGCGCTATATAAGTGCAACCATTTACCATTTAATAAAAAATTTAATCTTTGGCAAATTAACTGTAGTATAAAAAGTATTTAAAAAAAAAAAACACTTCATTTGCTTGCATCACACCACCATGTTATTGATTATTTTCCCATAACAGCACACACCCAAGTGTTTTATTCTTTACTCAAACAAATCTGATACTTGCCGTTTTTCCTCCATAACAGAATTAAAAATGGGACCATTTTATTTTACACCACGCCACGGAAACTCTGCTACTTGTTTATCAGATGTGGCTCTATATCATAATTGCCAACAGACTGCAGAACAGTTCTAAGCTTGCGGAGGATAATTAGCAATCACAGGTTCAACATTTCGTAAATCCTGTCACGCCTTGAGCATACGACCTGAATCCCAGTAACTGTTCAAATTCCACCATGAGCTAGCTCCAGTTTCGCTGATCCAGTTTGTAGAGTGAAGGTGAGAGGTTAAATACAGTCATACCTGAGCTGATCAGCTTAGCACTGCACCTGATTCATAATTCATGTTGCTAACTACTGATGTGTGGGCTGTAAGCGCTGAAAGTGAAAGCTGGGTGCAGGAGGAGTGCCACCAAGGGAACATCTTTTGTCTCTTTAGTATGGAACATTTACCTGAAAATCCTGAAGATGGTGTACCTTTGAAAAATAATTTTTAAAAAAAGGTACATAATGGGACTTTAAGAACCATTGATGTACACCACATGCAGTTCGTCGGAAGAAATACACACACACTAAAGGTAGAAAAAGAGGTTCTGCGATGGTACACCCCAGTGACCTTTATTTCTGAGAGTGCATCCCAACAGGAGCTCTGCCAGTCTGCAAAGTTCTCCTCATTTCACACCAACGTAACACTGGACTTGTATTCCTAACACTGGAGTATACTCCTTTACATATTATATATGTGTATATATATATATGCAATATATATCAGAAATGGACATGGTGGACTCCACATCCACCAATAAGGAGGTTATGAATTAAAGGAAATGTTCTCCTGCCAATAAAAATCTACAACTACAGCAAATATTCTGTTTAGTTCGAACGGAATAATTGCTTTTTTTTTACAAAAACTGCTGAATATACAGACAGAAGAGCTAAGCTTTAACACTTTTACTCGATATTGTTGCCGACTTATTCCCAAGCAGTTCTCTGCCAAAGAAAGGAAAGAGAAATTACGTGCAGGATTTTTTTTTAAATTAAATTTCTTTTAAACGTGCTTGAAACCTGCTGATCAGACACACAGACACACAGTGTGGAAATCCCAGCAATGAAAGTTTTTCCGAACAATAACTAGATAACTAGGCGACTGCAGACTGAGATTGCTGAGAAATGCTTTTTACGGTTAAAGGTATCCATTTGATAGATGCTTTTATCCAAAGCAAATGACATGTGAAAGGCATATTTGTACAAAGGGCACTATGACCATGCTCGCTGTTAATATCTTCCACATTGTAAAGCAGATATTAGAGATGGCCTGTTTGGCCAATAGGAAAATAACAACAATTCATATATGAAAATGCTGCACCAGACTGTTAAATTATATTCACTTCTATTATTCTGCTCATTCTGGTTGATTTGTTTTTCTATAACAGGAGCGCTGACAGCAGTTGCGGTGACTAGGTTTGTATTAAAGCATATCGTTTCTATAGTAACAGCTTCCACAGGGACTTGTATAGTGGACGTTCCACATTTCTGGAAGGAGTTTCCAGTCTAAAGCTATAACTTATAGGGTTATACAGGATAGTGGTTTCTCAGAAACATACCAACATTGTTGAATATTTTCCTATGATATTGTGATATTGTGTCTTAGTGATATAGAAAATTTATCTACAATAACAATCTATCCATCCATCTTCTATACCGTTTATCCTTCCTCCAGGGTCACGGGGAACCTGGAGCCGATCCCAGGGAGCATCGGGCACAAGGCGGGGTACACTCTGGACAGGGTGCCAATCCATCGCAGGGCACAATCACATACACATTCACACACCCATTCATACACTACGGACACTTTGGACATGCCAATCAGCCTACCATGCATGTCTTTGGACTGGGAGAGGAAACCGGAGCACCCGGAGGAAACCCCCGCAGCACGGGGAGAACATGCAAAGTCCGCACACACAGGGAAGTGGTGGGAATCAAACCCCCGACCCTGGAGCTGTGAGGCGAACGTGCTAACCACTAACCACTGAAAAGTTTGCTTTTCATTTGTTAGAAATCTGCATTATTTCTACACGTTTCAATGCAAACGTACACTTTTCCTTTTTTTTTGGTCTATTTCAGCTATTCACATAAAAGGGACAGTTTCTACATAGGAGGTTCTGTCGGTTTTGTGGTACTTGTAGTGGTTATTATCTGCTTTCAGTTCCAACCATTTTGCTGACAGTGTGGCTAATTGGTTTATGTTGTATTACTCTCAGGAGTAATGGGATTGTGTTTTGCAAAGGCGTTATCCAGTTAAAGCCTCTGGGACTGCAAACATTGTTCTACAAAACTGACAGGGACTCAGCAGAGGCTGTCAAATGACTTCTGAGTAACCTTGCTTGCTTGCTTGCTTTTGAATGTGTAAATATATTAGAAATGAACAAAAAACAGTAGTTCAGCAGCAAAAAATTGTGCTGTGTCACACCTAATAGCTTTACTTCGATTATATATAAAATATCCTGAAAGAAACGTCAGAATTTATTTTTAGTAAACTGGACGAATGGCCAGTAAAAAAAAAAATCCTATCTAAGATGAGATAGGAAGGCAGGAAGTCATTATTCTAAGCCTAATACTTTGTAGAGCAATTCAAAATCACCATGTGTGGGGGCAGGGTGCTTAGGGGTTTAGCATATCTTTTGCTAGATAGTCACAATCAAACAGAATGATGAAGTATACCGGGATCAAATGTCTGAGAATTGTTTTTCATATAATGCTTTCATTATTTATATAAGCATTTGATCCTGGTCAAGGCCAAGCGGCGGCCACACTAGACTTCCAGCATGCGAAATTTCTAACCTTAACCAGAAAAGTATAAATAACATTTACAAACCAGAGTTTCAACTGAAAATGAAAACGTCCCTGTGGAATTTGTATTCGCATGCAACCTCTGGTCATTACATCATGGAGTGGAGGTGAATCCATTGTTTTTCACAATTACTATGTGGGTTAAGACAACTGAGCTGAAGTCCCCAAGCTCTTTAGACTGTACCTTCCTTCTTTCTTTCCTTCCTTCCTGGCCTGATGTTTAACTCACTGCTCTGATAAGCATCCTCCTGTACTGTAAAATCATGCAAACAGCTTCCCTCAGCACACTTCAGCTTGGCTCATTGTCCTTCCATTTCCTGTCCTGATTCAGAGTTCCCACCCCTGACCCTGTTCTTTAACCACTAAAGAGAAGTGCACCTAAAGAGCAGATGGTTTGGGGGTTTTAGCTAGAGCACAGCCTTTCTGTTGCACTATAGCGCCCAAATGATCTAATGGCACTTCCATGTGAGCACCGATAGGCCCCTAAAGAGCGCTCAACGTGTTTTTCTGGTACAGTTAGCTAACCGTGGACAGTGCTACAAATCTGTGTGGGTGGGATGACCTGAAGTAGGTATTCCTGCTGTCTGTTTGAGTGCCTGGCAAATACTGAGACACTAATTAACATTTGAGCCAATAATAAAACTCAGAAGCAATTAAAAGAAGGAAGAGAGATGAAACATTTTTGCAAGGCCTGTCAAGTTTTCTATTAAGAATTGACCATGGATGGTTAGTTTCCATTAGACTCCAATCATTCACCCATTGAGATGAATTCTGCCTCAAAACAATGCCTCTATACTGCCGATCGTTTACAGTGAACTGCGCTAATCAAATTATGAAAGGCAGGAATATGATTAATGCCAGATTAATGCCAGTCATTCATTTATTCCCTTATTCATCTTTAGCAACTGCTTTATTCTGGTCAGTAGATGTGTGTGAGTTAGTTTCTCCCTGCTGGCTATTTAGCATTTTAAAATCTCACGCTAAATGATTTAACCATCCAGAACCTGACATGAAAGTGAGCATCTCCACCATTTTTTGACCATTTTCGGCCGGAAATGTTACGGTCGCATCCCTATTATTAATAGTTAACTGATGTCAAACATCACTTTTTTCATCCCTGTGTGTGCGGAGTTTGCATGTTCTCCCCAGGCTTCGGGGGTTTCCTCCGGGTCCTCTGGTTTCCTCCCCTAATCCAAAGACACAAGTTGTAGGCTGACTGGCATTTCCAAATTGTCTGTAGTGTGTGAGTGTGTGTGCGATTGTTCCATGCAATGGACTCTCACCCTGTCCAGAGTTGGGATGTCACGATACCAAAAATCTAGTAGTCGGTACCGATACCACCAAAAGTACACGATACTCGATACCAAAGTCGATACCACGGTGTGGTATAAAAATAAAATAAAATAAAAATTTAATTAAAAACTCTCCTGGAGGACATCCTCCTCTGGCTAAACTTGTTAAGCTAAGCTAAACCTCTGTAGTTTTTCCGTGTGCTTGTAGGCGTTCTTCTCCTTCACCACTACTTGTGGACCGATTGAAACACTTGCGCGTATTTGCTTCCCCCATCAGGTCCGGAAGAATTGCAAACTCGGTACCTCCATTAGAATCGGTTCCAACGATAGTGCAGTAAAACAAGTACCGTCACGTTTTAACAATGTTGGTACCGACTTGGAACTTGTGTATGCGAGATAAGGGGAAGAAGGCGGCGCTTTCAGTTAATATCAAAACACAAGAGTAGATCGTTCCAGATTTACACATCTATTAGCTCGTTTTACTGGGGAGAATTAGAGTACTCTTTTGCCATATTTTTGAGCAGGAAACCCATCCGAAAACAGGGAAAACGTGCAAAACTCCATACGGACAGTAACCCAGATCATAAAGAGCTCCCTGCTTCTTGCTCCACTTCAAATAAATTACAGCAATCATGATATGACTAAACAGCAATCAGATGTCTACTCCTACCTAATTGGGATTTGCTAGATTTCCAGCTGAAGTACACAATTAACCATCAGACGGTATCGCCTACCGGAATGTTATTATGACGGCAGAACGAGCCTGTCCGTCAGGTTAGAACAATGATACGTGGGTTTTAACCGAAAGAGCTGAAAGCTATATAATCTACAATCTAGTGCAATTTTCTACCAAAGGACAGAGAACATAGTGATTGACAAGTCTCTTAAAGATGTCAGCTAAGAGCTACTATTACACAAGCCATACGGGAAACTGAAATGAAGTTATTACCTCTCCAGAAGCATGAAATAATTTGCAAAGACTGTATGCGGTTAGGCGCACGGTGGCTTAGTGGTTAGCACGTTCGTCTCACACCGGCAGGGTTCGGGGTTCGATTCCCACCGTGGCCCTGTGTGTGCGGAGTTTGCATGTTCTCCCCGTGCTGCGGGGGTTTCCTCTGGGTTTCCTCCCCCAGTCCAAAGACACGCATGGTAGGCTGATTGGCGTGCCCAAAGTGTGAATGTGTATGTGATTGTGCCCTGTGATGGACTGGCACCCTGTCCAGGGTGTACCCCGCCTTGTGCCCGATGCTCCCTGGGATAGGCTCCAGATTTCCCTGTAACCCTGAAAAGGATAAGTGGTATAGAAGATGGATGTATGCGGTTATATGCTAAGCACATACTTAAACCAATCTGTGGTAAATACAAACTGAAGTTAAATATGCCAGACGCACATAAAGTCAACGGCTCGTTGTGTTTAGCGTGAGTGTACGATGCCGTCAGAGTTCCGAAATGATTCAATCCCACGCACTGATCTGCAACGAACCTGATCACAAAACACAAGTCATCTCGTAGTCTAACGTTACCACGGGAACAGGCTTTCAGCGTCAAAGTCAAATAAAACTCCTTTCAATATAAAACGGGTCTAAAATATATTAATAACGGCAATTACTGCGGCGCAGTTTACGTTTTGTGTTTCAAAAAATATACTACTGTATATCTAGAGCAGTACCGAGCCCATGTCTGGAGATTATTCATTCAAAACATGCTTCTAACCATATGAGTGCTTGCTTTAGGGTTTTAATATAAAGCTAGTGTGCTAGAAGTGGTTTCCAACAACTTCCCACGTTATCCTCAACTCCAGGTTAATATACGAGTCAGTGCAATATTTTTACAGGTGCACCATCATAATTGATTGCACATAGTCTCATGCATACCTCTAATGCAGCTGTGGAAATGTTGCTGGGTTGTTTTTTTTCCCCTCTTGTTGCTTGTGGTAAAAGAAAAACAGATGAACATGCTGTTCACTTGAAGGCGAAAGATTCATGAGATGTTCTTTTACTATCTGCTGTATGTGCATGTAGATTTGTAGAGCGGTTCCTGTCTCCGAGTCTCAAGGGTATGAGCGAGCGAGCGAGGTCGATCTGCACTAGAAAAGAAGGAAGAATCCAACAAGGATGAATGAAGATTATATTCTGTAAGGAAAACAACCATCATGGGATGCAGGGAGAAAAGACCAAGATGACGAACGTGATATAAAGCAGGAACAAGACCATCAGCAAGACTGGTTTGAGTATTTCCGAATTTCCTTTGGGATCAATCAAGCTTCTCTCATCTTATAGTATTTCGAAAACTTTAATGTCAATTTTTAAAAAGAATCCACAAAGGATATTCAGGATTAGTTTATTATTAAAGCTTCCACTGTGTTTGAGAGCTGGTCAGCATGGCGTATGGATTGACAGTCTGGGATATTGCGGCGTAGACACAGATCACTGCTGTCAGCTCCTACGAGCCGACGTAGCTTTTTAATCAATGCCTAGCAGTCCTCCTGAAGAACGTGAGCGCTCACAGAGGGTCATGGTAACATATTCCCAAAGCAAAGCTGGCACACGGGCTAAGAGCCACATGCTGTCAGCTAGGCCTGTCAATCCAAATTTCAACCTACAGCAATATCTCACAGACTTACAAATTTCTGTTTAAACTTGGATCTTTTGTTCCTTGCGCACCCGAAACATGGCTCAGGCAGGTTAAAGCAGCAGCGGTAGGTTTGTGAATGATGGGATTGCACTGAAGGTGCTGCTAAAACAGTTAGTCCTGAGGACATTTCTACTGCTGTTGATTAGGGACTCTAGACACTTTATTGTATGATATACGATACAGATGATATGTGAAGTGGTGGTTCCTCACGCTCATACGTAAATACATGCGCTTTCCTGTTAGAATCTCTGCCGTCACGGAATAATTCATTGTTATTACCGAATTATAATCCCAAGTAATAAGCGTTAAGCTTATCGGGTTAATCCTGAACTGTTTCAGTGGTTTCGATACCAGCTTCCTTCCAAGTTTTGACTTGGAAATGTCTTTCCAAAATGTCACGTTAATGGTGCCTGCCATTTGTATAAACAGATCCGTTTCATTTAGTGTCGGGTAACAGAACAGATCTCTCATTTTCCTCCATTTTCTTGTCAACGTATGTGATTTGGTAGACTATGGAGAGAAATATACTGAAACTTAGAGATGCACTAGAATTTCTGCCACCAACAATTTCAGTCTGAGAAAGTAAAAATGCCTAAAATTTTTTTTAAAAAAACATTTGCTTTCAAATTAAGCATTAATTAATTTGTTTTTTAAGAATTAATTTGTTTTTTTAAGAATCCATTCTCAACTATTTTTAAAGCAAAATTATTAAAAAATTTATGCAAGGAGATCCAAGATTAGACAAGATTAGACTGGCACTTTTATCCAAAGTGACTTCTGCTATCAATTCTAATTGTGACAACTGATACAGGATACAAGTGAGCAGTTGTGAGTTAAGTCTTCCTGCTCAAGGACTCAACTGTGTCAAGGTGCTGAGATTTGAGTGAACAGCCTTTTGATCAATAGCTCAAAGGCTTAACCACTGAGCCATTAACCCCTCACTTTGGTTTTTTTTTTCCGTTTTTTTTTTTTATATATATCAGTCCTAAATTTCGGTTTCATCCGGCAACTTTCATTCTCCTTCAGCATCACTAACTGATACCAAAACCTCTCTCTCTCTTATGCATAACGACCACAATATTATCTTACATTTCATTTAAACCACAAAAACATACATGGTATGAATCCTGTATGAATTTCTGTTCTTTGCAAAACAACATTGACATGATGATTAACAGTCATCCTTAAACATTATTCAAGTCTGCGGCAGCCCTGACAGACTCGCACACGACTCCGTCACACTCACGCCCTTCCCTAAAACAAGCTGGTGGCTTAGGCGCGTGTGTCAGTACTCCTCATGTGCAGCACCATGAAACGAAAAAATCAATTTGTACCCAAACCCTAACCCTCGTGTTATTTCCTGCAGACCCCAGGCAGCTCAAAGACAGACGTAATGGCTGTATTACGGCTCTTTCCTGAGTAATAGCTATGCTTGAACTCTCTTGGGGACTCGCACTTGACATGGCTGCTTGATTTGAAGTGCGTGGCTTCGCCGGCTCAGTTTTTACACCGCCAGCAGTGGCACGGCGAAACTTCGGAAGCGAAACTTCGGAACAGGGCTCTCGCTTTTCAAAAAACGAGCCAATTCTCTTCGGGCATCGTTGTAGAGCAGAATTTGCTTCAGGCATTCAAAGGATTAAATAAATAAATAAATAAAGCACTCGGTCAAGACAAGACTGAATCATTCAGATGCAGAGAAAATCCTTTACGGCGGATATTCCTCCGACATAAGATGTATGACTTAGCTTCTCTCAGTGTGTATCTACAGAAGCATGTCTCTCGATATCAATTAGAGTTTAGAAAACAATGTGATATTAAATGTTTAATAGGAAGTGCAGAGATGTAAAAAAGAAAAAAAGAAAAAGCTCTGGGAAGCTGTGAAAAGTGGTTTACACACTCTTACACGTCTACCCTGCTTACAGCGGACTTGGAAAACACTTTCTTTAGTTAGGTCCATTTGACCAGACAAAAAAAAATCCCAATTCAGATCGCTAGTGGTGTGAACTGCCCGAACCGAAAGGACATGAAATGATCTGAGCGCTTCTAACACTGAGATAAAGTTCTTTTCATTTTCGAAATAGGACTTTTCTGCTCTGATAACATTTGAACGCACTGTGGTTGCCAGCAGCAGAGAATGATCGCATGTAGAAACATCAGAAATGATCAGAAATTGGTACACTATTATAGCATTCTAGCCGCTGTCTAATAAACATGCACTGTACAATCTACGAGCTTGATGAGAAGCAATAAGAAGCGTGCATCAAAGCAGACCTGTGTGCATCAAATTCGTAACCGAAGAAGCAACTCTGCAAAATCACTGCACTGGGGAACTAACCGAAATTACGTGAAAAATGTCTGATGTCACACTTCAGCAAATACGAAAACAACAACAACAACAACAACAACAACAAAACCCACAGTAGGCTTTTGAATATTATTTATTAACAACCGAATTTGCCGTGCTAAGTGTGCGTCAATTTTAGAACCAAAATTACCAGTACCTTTAAATCTAGATTTAAAAAAAAATAAAAAAGCTGTGTATTTATGAACAGGCTCGGACTGCTATATAAAAACACATAAGAAAACGGCAAAACACAAAAGTCCAGCATAGCAATTATTTTGAAAAAAAAATAAAATAAAATACAGAAATGAAAATCAATTGCATCTAGTCAGGTAAAGCTCTGCTAGAACTCAACAGCAAACGTGCATTTGAAAGCGAAGCCCTGATGTGTCAAATATTGTTATAGACTGTGCCTGAAATACCACGTCTGCATGCTGAACTAGTTATAAAACATCACACTCACTGGTTGACGTCCACTTTACCGTGTTTAAATCGTTACAAGCCTTCAGCTGGAAGGCCATTTTCTAGCAATCATTCGTTCCGCGCTGTAGCAGAGAAACAAAGCGGCTTTTCACGTTACCAGGACAACGAAAAGTGCACACCACCTCAGAGTTTCAGAAACCGTACTGACAGTTAAAGTGCTGAAACTGGAGACTCCTTCCATAAACACGGAACCTATCTACGGAAAGTTTTTTCTTTGTTAAATAACAGCACATTTGAATCGGCTTTTCATTCAGACTCGATTCACATCTGCATCGTTCAGAGCTGCTGTCGTCGAAAATGAAGCGGCTGATCAGACTTGAGAAGCTATGGTACGATAAAAACACTGCAGAGTGCATTCTACAGGAACGCCGGGATGAACATAGTGATGCTAACTACAGTTCTAAACAGCTGATGGCTTTATCGCATTGGCCAAAATAACAGTGCAGAGTCCTAATGGCTCGTTCCACGTAGCAAACAGAGCTCGAGTCTGGCCATGAGCGGGAGAAAAGAAGACCTTGCTGCAGATATAAATCACAGCTCTGGGCACATCACTGTAACTCTGAATCACACAACAGCTCTTTCTGGCCACTACAGCATGATGAATCTTGCTCTCCAAAACTTTTTATAAAAAAAAAAAAAAAAAAAACAGCAAGCACTAGAACAAAATAATCAAATTAATTAATTAATACTAGCAGCTGAATTTCTCACAGTACAAACGTGCACAGAAAATACTTATTCATATAAGTAATAAAACACCGGAGCATGCTGTTATAGGAAAATAATCAAACATGGCATAAATTTCATTCATTCAGGTGTACAACCGATTGACATTACACAACAAGCACTGCTATTGGTGCATGTGACTAGTTTTTGCTGCTTGGTTTTTCCCGCCTGCATCAAACCCAACGTCAAGATTAAAAATGTATCTCGATAGCTGGACCTTCTGACACTAATTTATGCATTTATTCATTCGTAGATTAATAGGTGATGAGAAATATAGAATAAATGCCTCACTTATAATAAGAGTGCACTGGAAAAAAAAGAAGGAAGAGAAAATTAGACAGCAGGTTTAAATCATAGTAATGATGTGGTATGAAAATGTCATCCCGAAACTAATCAGACGCTAGTTTAGTTTCAAGCGTGGACAGCAAATGAGAAAGTCAGATAAAGGTCTTATGAGAAGAATAGGAAATTGACATTGAGGCCCATGGCCTTCAAACAGCTTGAAACATTAATAAAGAGCAAAAAGACAAATCGGCTCATGTTCGTTTAAACAGACCGAAACGGAATCAGACAGACTGCACGAGGAAGCAGATGAAGAAATCCCAGGTGTAATACGTGAGGAATAAAACACTTGGGGCGTGCTGTAATGGAAAAATCATCAACGTGGTCATGAAATGCAGGTTGATGCAAAGCAGTCATATGAAGTGGATTATTTTCCTGCACATTAATGAATGACATCTCATGCTTTTTTTTTAAATCAGTCTGTAGCTACCTACAATGTTGTGGACTGTCCATGAGACAAGTCAGTTCCTGTTATCACTTAAATTATAGCAAATATACACAGTCATTCCCTCACCAGCCTCTTTTTTTTGCTCTTTCATAAAGTTAATAATAATAAAGCAATTTGTCATGGTAAAAAGAGAAAGTCCATCCATCCATCCATCCATCCATCCATCTTCTATACCGCTTTATCCTTTTCAGGGTCACGGGGGAACCTGGAGCGTATCCCAGGGAGCATCGGGCACAAGGCGGGGTACACCCCGGACAGGGTGCCAGTCCATCGCAGGGCACAATCACATACACATTCATACACTACGGACACTTTGGACATGCCAATCAGCCTACCATGCATGTCTTTGGACTGGGGGAGGAAACCGGAGTACCCGGAGGAAACCCCCGCAGCACGGGGAGAACATGCAAACTCCGCACACACGGCGGGAATCGAACCCCCGACCCTGGAGGTGTGAGGCGAACGTTCTAACAAAAAGAGAAAGTGAAAAGCATAAAAACTTTCCTGTGGCAAAAAAACCTACAACATGCTGACCATTACAAAGCACTGACACTTGTGACTCCTTCCCCCCGTGATAAATCAATATCTCCTAAAAGAAACCCGCACCATATCAATGAGCACAGGATTTTCTTGGTTAAGTAACGACACATTTATTAATACGCTTCGATTATGCGTAGTATTCACCATAGAAGTGCCTGTGAATGAGGTGTTACTATAGGAACAAGAAGACTAATATAACCCATCGTTTGAAAGACGGCTGGAACTACTGTTACAGAAAATGAATCACCGCCTTCTTCTGACCAATCAGAATTGAGAATTCAAAAGCGCTGTGGTATCAAAGCAGACACCCAGTTTCACCAGACTGGAAAGTAACGTTAGGTTTTTTTTTTTTCTTTACAATTTGTCAGGGCTGATTGATCATTAACGTTAAGGAGAAAATGTGTGTGGGCCGCAGGGTCTGCTTCCTGGATATTTATCTCTGGGTTATTTAATGATCCCACGGGAGAAACAAGATCACAGGGAGTGAGCTTTAATTCTAAGGACTGCAGACATTAATTAAAATGGAGAATCAGATTAAAACCTAGTCTTCATGGAGGGATAAGCTGGAAACAGAGCCCATGCACTGAGTGAGACTTTTCAACAGCTGACCGACGTGAGAAAACTGAGAACTTACGCTAATCACATTTAGGAGCTGGGAGATCTCAGTTACTATGGCTAAGCGGGGAAGTGGCTGGACTATCCCTTGGCTTTGTTATTCAGTTCACAGTAAGAATAAATGAGAAGCTGTGTGTGTGTGTGTGTGTGTGTGTGTGTGTGTGTGTGCGCGTGTGTGTATACGTACACGTGTACATGTGCAGAGAAGAGAGTGAAGGAGCAGGGTGAAAGAGGGAAACAGGAAAGAAACAGACAGAGGAAGGAAAAAAATAACAGACAGAGCAAAGGGGAAAAAAAAAGACAGAATATGTAAACCAATGGAGCCGCTAAAGCAAAGAAAGAAAGAGAAAATTCCAGCCTCCCAAATCCTAAAAATCCTCTCTGAGGCGAGAAGTAAAGGTAAATACCAGGTCAGGTATTGAGAAATACACTCATTACACATGAGCATGCCATTCCTCATTTCCACAGTCTTCACTGCATTCAGTGACACCGAACCATCTCTCCTAATTCATGGACAAAGCTTCAGCGTTTTCTCTCGGGAGTTAAATCCGGGAACGGAGCTACACATTAACCTGAGAGCTCAGAGGAAAAAAAAACAGACAAACAAAAAAAACCAACGCTTTCACTCCACACACGACGAGTGGATGAGGAATCCAACAGAGCTCGTTAGTATCCGAGGCAAAACTCCCATTCTAGTATATATTAATATATTCACCCGGATTCCATTTCACTCCATTCCAGATTCACTACACTGCTCCAGAGTGAAATAGTATGGATTAGAACGGAATGAAATAGGATGGAACTTGTCTCAAATATACTGCCGTTTCGGATTTGTTGAAAGGCTACCGTCTTGTCCGGTCAGAGCAGTGACGTCACACTCTGATAGTTCCATTTAAGGTTCTTTATTGCGCAAAGAGGTATAGGTGTGTGTGTGTGTGTGTGTGTGTGTGTGTGTGTGTGTGTGTGTGTACAAAGGACGAAACGAAACTGAAAGTTACTAAACTAAACTTATCTACAGATAGACACATCTCCAACACAGACACACCAATTCCATCAGTTTCCTCCTCTGAAACAGTTATTTACACAGTTACCGGGGTAGTGGTGGTCTAGTGGTTAAAGGCTCTGGGTTACTGCTCAGAAGATCAGGAGTTCAAATCCCAGCACTGGTGGGCCCTTGAGCAAGGCCCTTAACCCTCAACTGCTCAGTTGTATAAATGAGATAAATGTAAGTCGCTCTGGATAAGGGCGTCTACCAAATGCCATAAATGTAATGTAATGTAATCCCGGTTTCACGGAAAGTTTTGGAACATACCAAACTCTCCCCAAGAGAGGGGGGCTTGGAAGAGTCCATATCCTTTTTAACAGGAATTGAATACATTGGGATAAAATGGAACAGAGTCCATGGGAACAGGATGAAATGGAATAAAGAGTGAAATAGAATATATTTTAGAAACAGACTTTAGGTAAAAATAGGGTGGTTATAATATTTATACCACACATATCTGACTTATCTAAGTGTCCACTCAATGTAGCCTACTAGCATCTTCATTTATTTTACTTACTGAAGTCTGATCTACATCATGGTCCACATATATGATGCACAGGTATATGGATAGGTTCATTTGAACTTAAAAAATCATTTAAAATAACAGATTTCTGTGGTGGGAAAAAACAAGAATTCTACATGATATTTTATATGAATCATACTGGAGGAAAATTATACTGTTGAAATTAATTCAAGACGCAAAAATAACTGCTTCACAATCACACTGTGGCACTTTAAAGTGAAACTCAATTGGTTCATCAGATGCCTTGCAATTCCCAGAACTAATACAGATGACCCCATGCTGGGAGTGAAATTGAGGTCAATTTCTGCTGAAATGTTTAATTCCACGTTTCTGGATGTGAACACGTTCTCCGGTTCACCACATATGGACCGAGTCTTGCCACACGAAATCACTTGTAGACCTGCAGTTAAACTAGCACAGCTAGTTTATATTAAAAAAAAAAAAAAAAGAAAGAAAGAAAGAAAAAAAAAGGGTTTCAGACTTTTGTGGCAGTTCTGACTCATCCCCTTGCGAGGTCTTTTCACATTGCTGATCTCATCTCATGAGGTGAGTCAGTCATGGCTAACAGTGGTGCTAAGATTTAGGGTCTGAAACTGACTCGGATAGAAAGAGAACAATGAACGGTAATTTGAGACGCTGGTTATTGAATGCACATTCTTCCCAGCTTCCGTTGATGAAGTACAGTCAATAGAGATGGCAGGACTAGTTTGAAATGGTCACGGTATGATAACCTAGTCTAAAAATATCAGTTTGACACTAGTGTGGTATCGATCAAACGGAAACAAACAAAACACAAACAAAAAAACATTGAATTGTTCTTTTTGGGAATGAGTTTTCCACAAATCTCAGTGACTACGTTTAGATGGACAGCAATAATCTAATTACTGACATTATTCTGAATAAGACAATATTAATAAGATTAAGGTGTTTACGTGAGCTATTTTCAGAATATTCCTTTCATGTTCCTGTTTTACATGTTATAGAACATAGATGGGTTAACGGCACACGTCATTACGTCACCGCGCCACGCCGTCCGACGTTCCCTCCAGAATTTCACGTATCGACATACAGTTCATCTTCGTTATGGTTCCGTATACAGTTTTGGGTGTTTTTATTTTTAATTTTTACAAACACTTCAAGTGCAGTTAATTATTTGTCATGCTATACGTGCAAATAGACGACTGCTTGAAGCCGTGGGCTGCGTCCCAAACCGCATACTTACCTACTATATAGTAGCCAAAATACATGCATCTCACCTACCATATATTAGGTAAGTACACGGTTTGGGACGCAGCCGTGTTCTCTTGTTTCCTGTGAAACGGTTGAGCACTGCCATGTGTGTACGTGTCCTGTCGCAAAATGCGGTGAAAACTCTCACACGACGTTAATAGTGTGATTAAGGTGTGTACATGTCTGTAACGCACGTCGATAATGCCACTAAAACAGGAATACTCCACACGTCTTAATTCCATTAGTGTTTACTTCGAGTATGACTTTAGTCAGATTAAGGTCATCAATAATCGCTGTTTACATGCTAGTTTCTTAATCAGAGTATCGTCTTAATCGGGTTAATATCGGATTATTGTTGTCCATGTAAACGTACTGATTGTCAGTGTTTATCATGTTGTTGTTATGGGCGGCTGTGGGTCAGGTGGTAGAGCGGGTTGTCCACTAATCGTAGGGTTGGCGGTTCGATTTCCGGCCCACGTGACTCCACATACCGAAGTGTCCTTGGGAAAGACACTGAACCCCAAGTTGCTCCCGATGGCAAGTTAGCGCCTTGCGTGGCAGCTCTGCTACCGTTGGTGTGTGAGTGTGTGTGTGAATGGCTGAATGAGACACAGTGTAAAGCGCTATATAAGTGCGCCATTTACCGGATGGATAGACTGACTTTATTGATCCCTGGGGACAAATCTGGGGAAAGAGAGAGTGCCAAATTGAATGAATAAATACATAAATAAAAAATAATTAGCATGGCAGTATGTATTGCTACTTAACCAAAAAAACATAGTTGTTTGCTTACCATCTGGTCATCAATGCCATGATCTAGTTTGCACTAGACAGCCATTGTGTATGAGAAAGTTACGAACATATTAGCGTTAACAGCAGAATGTGGTTATAACAAAGGATTCCACAGCCAACAGGTTTTCAGTACACTTCAACTTGTACTTGAAGTGACGATGATAAAAATATTGGCTCTGTGGAGATATTTATGATATTCGATCACCCACGGTAGTAGATAAAGAAAGTGAGAAAAAGCAATCATTGTAAATAAAATAAAATTTAAAAAAAAAAAAAACAAACTCTATTCAAAGCAGACAAGTAAATAAACATGATGCTAATAATCCCCAGAGAGAGTCAATGTTTTCTTTACCATCAAAAAATGAACAATCCCAGACACAGGAATTCCAAAGGATCCAAGAACATCTCGGGGAAAATGGTGCATGTCAAAACCATGCAGTTTTGGTGCCATGCTTAATGCTCAGCTCTCAGAAAAAAAGATCCAAGGAAAGAAAAAGTACAGGAGGGAGGTTTAATACAAGTATAAAAGTGTAAAAGATAAGCTTAAGTAACAAAGTAGTGAAGGAGTTAGACAACCTAAAGGCCTGTTCACACCAGGACTTTTTTTTCGACGCGCTTTTTTTTTGAGATGGTTAAAAGTTTGCCAAAAAAAAAAGTTACAAGCCTATCCACATAATTTTTTTTCTTTTTAAAAATTCAAATGAAACTCACCATCGAATCCTATTTGATCGGCAACTCCTTGCCACAACAACTCCCGCTTATCGATATTTTTGAAGCCGTTGTGGCGTTTATCATAGAGTTATTGGTGTTCAGACACCAAAGACACCGGCAGCTCAACATTCCGCTTTCTTCTTGCTTGCATCTTCTTCTTCGTCTTCTTCTTCAGGTATCGACGTGTGCGTGGCAAGACATACGTTTTGTGCTTCGGCGCCACCGCGACGTGGTTTTTATGTAACTTCAGCGCGGATCTCACTGGGCGGCCAGTGATGCGTCACACCACCCCGTCACTGGTTATTTCCCTAATCCAGCACAACCTGTAGGGTTTGATTCCTTACACATCCATTTCATCTACCAGGTTGAGTTCTAATCAATACACCGAGAAAAACAAAAACTTTACTTCTTTAGTATGATAGTAGCTGCCCATGTAGGCAATCCGGTAAGATGGCGTGATGTAACCAGCAAGGCGATGTAATGAAAACAGCCAGTCATTATTTCTCTTCAAGGCTCTAATTTCCCAACAGACTTATACACATTTCCTACACAGAGATATCTGCAGGGCATTTAGGCTTTCAGATCCAATATTTAATTATGCATGATGGGTATCTGTGTTCCTCTCATTCTACTGCCTGCTGACATTGTTATGGGGGAAAAGATTTCTGATCAGAGAGCTCATTGAAATTTACCCAATTAGTGTATTCTTCCCCGTTATCTCTTCAACTGTTTCATAAAATTGGTGGCAATTAACAAAGCAATGTTAGATTAGCAAGAAATGAATCCTTTAAGCCATAAAAGATCTCAGCTCATTGTGCTTCTGCAAAGACAAATGAACAAGAGAACAAGACAAATGCATGGTTTTTTGGGTTTTTTTTGCTTTGCTTCTGTAACCACGTTGATTTTTATAGTCTGCTCTGCCAGCAGCTTTTTAAATGAAATTCTCCACGTACAGTCTCAACACACAAGGCCCGTCTAGATGGAAAGTTCATTCTGAGGCTACACCAGCTGCTTCAGTTTAACACTACAAGTCCAAGATATTATATAAAATTGAATAAAAGAAAGAATCCTTCCTATGCAGAGGGCAGCGCCCTGACAGTAGATGGCGCGTATTGAAAAGTGTACACAAGGTGGCGCTGCACAACTTTCCGGTTCTGGGTATAAGGCAACTCTGGTTGTGGCCAAAAATGTTAAGTTAAGTGTTCATGGAAGAGGTGGGTCTTCAGCCGTTCTGTGAAGATAGTGACAGACTCTGCTGTCCGGATTGAGGTTGGAAGTTCATTCCACCATTGAGGGATGCTGAATTTGAAGCTTCTGGAAAGGGACTTCGTGCCTCGCTGAGTAGGCACTACCAGGCGTTGATTGTTAACTGATCGCAGGTTGCGTGATGGAACATAAACCTCAAGGAGAGTGTTGAAGTAGGGAGGTGCTGTTCCAGACGAGGTCTTGTACGCGAGCATCAAGGCCTTGAAACCAGTGGAGGGAGATGAAAAGGGGTGTGACATGGGTTCTTCTGGGCTGGGTGAAGACAAGGCGTGCTGCTTCATTCTGAATCATCTGAAGGGGTTTGACGGAGCTGGTTGGGAGGCCCAGGAGAAGTGCATTGCGATAGTCCAGTTTTGAGACCACAAATACTATTCAGCAAGTACAGGCAAGTTTCACATATTTCTCTTAAATCTGTAAAGGTCTAGCTGTATTAAATCAAATTCCTTGGTTACAAAGGTCTGGATAAACAGCTAAGATAAAACAACCATCAGTGATTATTATCGTACGAAGCATCAGTTTGAAGCACGTGTGCTTCGTCTTCGAACTGGTGCTTCACACCATCACTTTTGACTGCATCCAGATTCTGAACTTGAACGTATCTTCCTCTCTTTTTTTGAACAACCCCTGTTCATTAGTTCACTAATTACACCAGATCACACATCTGTAAAACCTCTTTCCTCTGTCAACAAGCTGCCTTCAGCTAAATCATTTAGATAAATGCATATGATTGACCACAACTGAAGATCTGCTACAGAAGCTGTAAAGATTCGTCACTACGGCATTGAACTACAGCCAGTTTTTTTTCTACTCATTGATCGCTTCTTCTACAGTATATTTTCAGCACCCTGTTTCATCCTCGGTAATATTTTGTTGAGTCTGCATCCGGACTTCGGTGTGCCAGCTGAAAAACCCCTGGCCCAAAGCTTCTTGTACTATAGTACTATAAGCAACTATATGAAATACTATATGTACTTTGCAACACAGATTTTCTAGAAGAATCTTAAATTTTCTAGAAGAAAGCTTCAAGCAGAACCTCTTTAGAAATTATTATTTTTTTTTTTTATTGATGCCACAAAATGTTCTACAAAGAGCATCAGTCAAAGCCTACTAGACATTACACAATATATTTTAAAGACGGGTACTTAACAAGTCAAGTCATGGGCTCCATAAATCGTAAACAGTAAACCAGTCCCTTTAGGAATCTATATAATTATTTTGAGATGTGTGTAGTGGTCTGGGAAAACGCATCAGATATTGCTCCGGATAGCCAAAATGAAAAACTGACTTCTGCCTCAATTTTGGTTTACAGCTTAGAACGCTGACTCCCTCAAGCTTTAGAAAAACATAAAGGTATCCAACTAAATTAATCTGGAATGGTTTTATTTACTTTGTAATCGTGGCTGTGAGTTCAGCAAAGATCAAACTGGGTAAGAAGCCATTTTAACATCTAGCATGTGGTGATAAAAACAGACATGCCTAAAGATGGCTAAGATGGCTATGTTTAACCCTCTACTGCCGAGTTGTATAAATGAGATAAATGTAAGTCGCTCTGGGCATCTGCCAAATGATATAAATGTAATGTGAATGACCATATTTGGAGGTAGTATGAATGTAAATGCGGTTCAATGTGTCCCGGACAGCAAAGTCCATCCATCCATCTTCTATACCGCTTATCCTTTTCAGGGTCACAGGGAACCTGGAGCCGATCCCAGGGAGCATCGGGCACAAGGCACACACTGGACAGGGTGCCAATCCATCGCAGGGATAATCACGTACACATTCACACACCCATTCATACACTAAGGACACTTTGGACACGCCAATCAGCCTACCATGCATGTCTTTGGAGCCCCGCAACACGGGGAGAACATGCAAACTCCGCACACACAGGGCCACGGTGGGAATCGAACAGCAAAGTCTGACAGACTGTTTGGTGCTAAATGGTAGAACTCTCTACCACTATGCTGACTAAAGGCGTAGCTATTAAAGCAACTGTATCTGCTTTTCATTGCTTCATACGTTGTCTCATCTCTCATTCATTTGTAAGTTTTATTAGCAGATCACGTGATTCAAATGTTTGAAATAGTCCATACAGGTACATGAGATAGGATTCGCAGGACATTTCTGCCTGAAAATAAATGCAGCGGAAAACGGATATAATAACTGTGTGTGACAGCCTTTCTCTAGCGGAAATGATGCATGAACCCTAATCACAAGTGGTCACTGCAGATGCATTCGTAATGCCAGGTGTGAACGGATATACGTCTCACCCGGGATGCACGTCATGTGAACAGGGCCTAAAAGCTTGCTAGATACATCTGATTAACTCACTCGGTGAACGTCACACTTTGATCGTGTTGCTAGAAACATTTGTGTTACGAAAACCAAACAAAACACGACATCTTCAGAAGTATACGTGTAGAGAATGTCACCGTGTGAAGGGTTTTCCCAGGCCACCACACAACCCAAAAATTCCTTAAGGTGCAAAAAAAAAAAAAAAAACCTGTTATATCTTTCAATATCTTCATTCAGAAACGGTTCTACATAGAACCCGTCTCCCCCACAGTATTACCAAGCCATTTGAGCTGACCAATTACCATCTGTCTAAGAGGTGTCCTAATTTGGAGCTTTTACAACTTTCTCTCGGTGGAACACGGAGGAAAAACACTCGCCCTCTTTAAATGCGTGCTACATACGCCTGGCCCTTCTCCAGCAGCTGCCACTGCATGGCAGGGGGTCCAACACGCTGAAAAGGTTAATAGGATCATTTGCACCCGATGTGTGCTGGTGTGATGGAAACCACGCCACTGCAAAAACAAAGCTTTTACAGCCACAGAATTCCTGACACCTCCCCGTCGAACAATGCTTTACTGTAAAGATGTTGCTTTTAAAGTTAGAATGGTGACTCTGGGAAGAGAGATAGAGAGAGAGAGAGAGAGAGACAGAGACTTATATGGGGGTGCAAAAACAAAGAACACTTCCATTACTCACAACTAAAACACTTAGCAAAAGATTAACTACGTCTACATCGTGGGTCATTGTTTTTGAGAGTAATGTGGACTTGGAAAACGGATGTGCTACAGCACAACAGCCACAACAGAGGAGAACGATGTATAAAGTGTAGTGATATATTGAGAATACACACGTAGTGAATCAATTACAACAAACTGATCCATTGAAAGAGGAATCAAAAGCTTAATCAGGCAACTCGCTTCATCAGGTCGTAGATATAAACCCGGTTCAGAGGTTAATATTAGCAGCTTGGTGATCATTCATACCTTTACTTACAATGTCGCTCAAATGAAACGTCCACTCGTTCAGATGTGTATGAATAATTCATAACAGCAGCTTGGATGAGGATACAGACTGGCAGAAACAGCATGCACTGCACTGCAGGAAAGGATTTCAAAATGACAACACCGGTCCAACAGGTTATTCTCTACACCATCGACTCTCTGTCCAGCATCTGGCACTACACACTTTACCCAGTTACTCAGCTGATGAGTAAGCTCAAGTTTATAAGCGCTGGGAATTTTTGCCCCCCCCCCCCCCACGCCCCACCGGGCTTAGTCACGGCTCTTTCTGTTTTCCTTTCAGATATCACACACTCGGCTCTGGTGAATTGGTGAAATCGTGTCTCATAAGACGGCTTGTTCGGTATACAATGTACTAATTAGGGAGCTCGGTCATGTTGTGGACATGTCCGAGATGATGGAAGAGAAGATTAAATGTGCTCCCGACGTCCCATAATGCACGATTACAGTCTCAGCAGCGAATGACAACGCTACAGCGTGACAAGTGACAGCTGTTTTGAGATTTCCTCAATTCTATGCAAATTAGGTACGATGTGGGAAAACCAAACAATTGGCTCGTGGAAAGTTCTCAAGACATGCTGCTTGTGGTCGACTCTTCAGTTCCGCACTCACTACTTTAGTTCCTCTCTGCATATTAGTTCCCATTTACTGCTTAAACAAGGAATCGAATTTTTCATGTGGAGAAGGGAGTGGCTTAGTGTTCAGGATATCTGCCTTGTCTGACTAGAGATTGCATGTTCTCCCTGTGCTTCGGGGGTTTCCTCTGGGTACTCCAGTTTCCTCCTCCAGTCCAAAGACATGCGCTGAAGGCTGATTGGCATGTCCAAATTGTCCACAGTGTGTGCGTTTGTGCCCTGAGATGGGTTGGCACCAGAGTCCAGGGTGTCCCCCTGCTCCCCACGACCCTGTGTAGGATAAGCAGTATGGAAAATGGATGGATGGAATTTCACATTAAACATCTACAAAGACTTTGAGAAGGAAGTAGCAAAGATCACTGTTGCCTCTGGTGTACGTAACTAATACAGATAGCTAGTACAGTGGGCGGTCACCTACAAAGCTATACAACTATGTCTCATCGGAAGCTGAACTAAATGCTGGACAGTGCACAACCACAGCAACTAAAGGCTGATTTATAATTGCTGTTAACCAAAGTCTACGCAAGATGGCCGCCTTTCGTATCCTGTGCTCGTTTGGTGTGCTACAGAAATTAGCGTGACACGCCCATGTGCTGCAACGCCGACATAAATAGTGGAAGCAATATAGCACCATACGAAGCATTTGCAACTGACTAAACACATAAACGTCACGTCTCATTTTTTTTTTTTTTTTACGTTTAAAAACCTACTGATAGCTCAGTAAATATTTCTGAATGTACGTCGAGGGTTTCTGACTTGGGATCGTGACAACAATCACGCCGACTGCAAACGATTTTAAAGAGAAACTGAGCGTTTCAGTCTGTTTACCATAGCAGTGCACTCAATTCTAAAGTACAAATTAAACAGGTTGACTTGGAAACTGGACAGATGTTTTAGCTTTGACGATGCCACCTAGTGGCCCCCGCTTTCGATCCTCCAGGTGCACAAAAGATACGCAAGCTAGTACGTACGTGAACAGAGCCACTCTTGTAGCAGCTCTTGTATACACGTCCGTGTAGTGAACGTGAAGTGTATTTGTGCCTTTAATGTGAAAGCGGCGTTAGGATGAGGGCAACGTTTCTGACACAATACAACAGACTTCATCATAAAGCAGCTTCACAGGAAACTTTCTGAAGATTGAAATCCCCCCCGTTGATCCAGGAAAAAACTCCCTGAGAAAACATCAGGAAGAAAGACGAACCAGACTCAAAAAGGGAAACGCTCTTCTAAATCATCCATCCATCTTCTATACCGCTTATCCTTCTCAGGGTCACGGGGAAACCTGGAGCCTATCCCAGGGAGCATCGGGCACAAGGCGGGGTACACCCTGGATGGGGTGCCAATCCATCGCAGGGCACAATCACATACCCATTCATACACTACGGACACTTTAGACACGCCAATCAGCCTATCATGGGGGACTGGGGGAGGAAACCACTGCAGCACGGGGAGAACATGCAAACTCCGCACACACAGGGCCACGGTGGGAAGCGAACCCTGACCGTGAGGCGAACATGCTAACCACTAAGCCACCGTGCGCCCACTCTTCTAAATCAGCTGATTATAAATCATTACTGTAGAAGAGTAAAAGGAAACAGTACTAAGTATGTTGGCAGATTGCGAATAAGAGTCCTGGGATGAGTTGGACGATGACAGCAGCAGTTCTTTTGGTAGAAATTTGCAGATTATTAACTGAAGCATTAGTGAGAACTGTTTTGGGGTTTTTTTTTTGGTCCATGGGACCGTCCACGAGAGCGGAAAATGAGCCGTGAGTGCAGAAAGCTCTGGAGAGAGGGATTAGTACTAAGTGCGTTGAGAGGATGTTCAGTATGCACAGGAGTCCCGGGATGAGTACAGGACAACGATCGTCCGATCCTGTTACAGCTCTTTGCTTGGACTGATTGAGAAGCTGTTTTGGCAAATGAATGAATGAATGAATGAATACAGGAGGAGTTAATAAACAATGAATCAGTCTTCATACACTGAGCTCTAGCAAGCATGCCAGGTCTCACTCCACCTTGTGTTGCTTTCAGTTGTCTAGCTGATTTGTTTTGTTTTGAGAGAAAGGTGTCTAGGATTTGTCTGATAAATCATTCGACACTGTAATATTCCAGAGATGAGGCTCCATTAACAGGAAATGCCTCCACCAGGCTGGAAACTTACCCGGATCCGTCTCATGGCAGCTACTATTTCCACACGGCTGTTGGGTCGCGCGACATCCAGGCTCCCAATGTACTGCCAAAACAAAACAAAACAAAACACAAACACTTACCTTTATGATTCAATGTAACGTATTAAAAACAAACAAACAAACAAACATTTCTGTTTATTGAGACGTTAGTTGCAGGCAAAACAAGTGGCTTGGTAAAACTTCTCGTGCCGTTTTCTCGTGAACAGAACAGGTCATGTTTGTATCAAGTTGATAAAGTTAATAAACAGAAGGTAAGTTTGTTAAAGCTCCAAACAAACACCGAGTCTCACCTTCGCCTCGAAATGAATCCCGTGCTGGAATGCCTCCTCGTTGTGTAGAGGAATCCGCAAGTCGTGTCCGTCGTCCACTAAATTGTACTTGGTCTTCGCAGGCATGGTCGCGCGTTTAACAAACCCGAACCGGTAAAGAAATAAACCAAGCGAAAGCGCGAGGCGGTCGCGTGAAGAAGCGGTCGCGTGAAGAGGTTCAGCTCGCGCGCTCCGTGGCGTTTCTTTCTGCCATTGTCGTGTCAACGCTTTTTTTCTCTCTCTTTTTTTTTTTTATACCGTCAGTCAGTCAGTGCAACTTTGTAACCGATCCCTCTTTCTCCTGTTCCTCCTCCGAACTCAGCGGCTTCCTTCCTTCCCTTCTTGCCTTGCAACGTCTCACCGGCTGTCGCTTATTTCCGGTTTAAAGTAAAAACAGAGAAGACTTTCCGCTGTCGTGTTCCTGACAAACCTGGCGCGAGAGCGGTGCCAATATTGTGCTCGCGCTTTCCCACCGCCAAATCTGCGCGAGCGCCATAGTAGTTCAAGCTCTCTCTCTCTCTCTCTCTCTCTCTCACCACACACACTCTATGTATCTCTCTCTTACACGCACACACTGTGTATTTCTCTCTCTCACGTACACACTCCCCCTCTCTCTCTCTCTCTCTCTCTCGCACACACACTCTCTCTCTCTCTTTCTCTCTCTCGCACACACACTCCCTCCCTCTCTCTCTCTCTCACACACACACCCTCTCTCTCTCTCTCTTTCTCTCGCTCTCTCTCGCACACACACTCCCTCTCTCTCTGTCTCTTTTTCTCTCTCTCTCACTCTCTCGCACACACACTCCCTCCCTCTCTCACTATACACACTCCGTGCATCTCTCTCTCACGCGCACTCTCTCACTCTGTTTCTCTCTCACACACACACTTTCACTCTGTTTCTCTATTTCTCTCTCTCTCCATGTATCCCTCTATTTCTCTCTCTCTCACACACACACACTCACTCTGTTTATCTCTCTATTTCTCTCTCTCTCTCACACACACACACTCACTCTGTTTATCTCTCTATTTCTCTCTCTCACTCTGTTTCTCTATTTCTCTCTCCCTCTCACACACACTCTCCCTCTGCGTATCCCTCCATTTCTCTCTCACACACACACACTCACTCTGTTTATCTCTCTATTTCTCTCTCTGTGTTTCTCTATTTCTCTCTCTCTCTCTCTCACACACACACACACTCTGTTTATCCCTCTATTTCTCTCTCTCACTCTGTTTCTCTATTTCTCTCTCTCTCTCACACACACTCTCCCTCGTGTATCCCTCTATTTCTCTCTCTCACTCTGTTTCTCTATTTCTTTCTCACACACACACACACACACTCCCTCCATGTATCCCTCTATTTCTCTCTCTCACTCTGTTTCTCTATTTCTCTCTCTCTCTCACACACACACACATTCCCTCCGTGTATCCCTCTATTTCTCTCTCACACACACACTCACTCTGTTTATCCCTCTATTTCTCTCTCTCTGTCTCACACACACACACACACACACACACACACACTCCTTCGTGTATCCCTCTATTTCTCTCTCTCACACACACACACACTCTCCCTCGTGTATCCCTCTATTTCTCTCTCTCACACACACACACTCTCCCTCGTGTATCCCTCTATTTCTCTCTCTCACACACACTCCCTCGTGTATCCCTCTATTTCTCTCTCTCACACACACACACACTCTCCCTCGTGTATCCCTCTATTTCTCTCTCTCACACACACTCCCTCATGTATCCCTCTATTTTTCTCTCTCACACACACACACACACACACACACTCCCTCGTGTATCCCTCTATTTCTCTCTCACACACACACACACTCACTCTGTGTATCTCTCTATTTCTCTCTCTCACTCTGTTTCTCTATTTCTCTCTCACACAGGCTCTCACTCTGTTTATCTTTCTCTATTTCCCTTGTGCTCACACACACTCTGTATCTTCCTCTATCTCTCTTGCTCTCCTCACACACACACACACACACACACACACACACACTCCCTCTCTGTATCTCTCTCTCTCCTTCTTTCTCTCACGCACTATGTGCATCTCTTTCTCTGTATCGGTTTTTCTCTCTTCCTCTCTCTCTCTCACACACGCACGATCTCTCTCTCACACACTCCCTCTCTGTGTGTATCTCTTGCTCACACACTATGTGCATCTCTTTCTTGGTATCGGTGTGTTTCTCTCTCACACATACTCTCTCTCTCTCTCTCTCTCTCTCTCTCTCTCTCTCTCTCTCTCTCTCTCTCAGCATGATTAAGGTTTAGGGAATCCCACCTGCTGCCATTGGAACACAGCTTCAGCCCATCTCAATGGAGCCCAAGGAAAAAAAAAATCTCCCTGCTTTTGTTTAAACAGTTTATTATGCATTGAGGAAATCAGTGAAGGGAACATGTTGGTAGCACACGAAAACTCAGGGATACTTAAGAATTGTTTACACAGTAATTATTGTGTACAGAAGCCCTGAATCACAAGATGCTGGAAAAAGCTGAAGCACTATGTTCTTATTTTGTATTCATATCTATAATTTTGACTCTTTATTTCAAAATATGATGTCACCATTTAAATTTTATACCTCGTTATTTCAAGATACTTCAAGTCATCTTGTTAGTGCAAGATTGTATTTCTATCTAATATCTCATTTTGACCTAATGCCTTATTTCAAGGTGTATTGTTAGTTTGATTTAATATCTCCTTATTTCATGATGCAATGACAATATTTTAACTGAATATCTTCATATACAGTATCTTAATATATGATTGTGTCTTATTATTCTGATTTATAAACTCGTATTCTCAAGATAGTATGTCATTACTCTGCTTTATTACCGCATTACTACAAGATATATTTTGACTTCATCTTATTATTTAAAAATAACCCGTTATTTCAAGATATTGAAATTGTTATTCTAATTTAATATCTTGTGATTTATAAACTTATTTCAGGATATTATCTCATTACTTTGTGTTATCTCCTCACTTCAAGACATGTCAATTTACACTTAATATTTCATTGTTTCAACTAGACATGTGATTTCAAGATTATTATTATTATTAAAATATTAAGATCTAGTTATTTTTGACTTAACTGATTGTTTCAATATATTACAGCAATGATTCAACATATATATATATATATATATATATATATATATATATATATATATATATATATATATATAGATAGATAGATAGATACAATATATGCAATTACTTTAAATTAACGCCTTGTTAATGTCTTGATTTATGTTCTTATTTCAAGATATATCATTATTTTGAGTTATATGTTATTTTCCACTTAATTTCTCATTACCTTGACTTAGCTTGTTATTTCAAGATATGTTGTTTTTTTTAACTTAATATTTCAATATCATCCATCCATCTATCCATCCATCCATCCATCTTCTACCGCTTACTCCTTCTTCAGGGTCGCGGGGAACCTTGAGCCTATCCCAGGAAGCATCGGGCACAAGGCGGGGTACACCCTGGACAGGGTGCCAGTCCATCTCAGGGCACAATCACACACACACTCACACACCCATTCATACACTACGGACACTTTAGACACGCCAATCAGCCTACCGTGCATGTCTTTGGACTGGGGGAGGAAACCGGAGTACCCGGAGGAAACCCCCACAGCACGGGGAGAACATGCAAACTCCACACACACATGGCCCTATTTCAATATCAATGACTTAATAACTTATTTCAAGATATGTCCTTATTTTAACTCAAAATCTTGTTTTATGACTTACTGTTTTTTTTTCATTTTCAAGATATTATTCCATTAATTCAATGTAATATCTTATAATTTCAAGATATTATGCCATTATGTTAACTTAATATCCTGTTATTTTGACTTATCTCGTTATTTCAAGATATGTCATTATTTTGAGTAGTTATCTCATTATTACAATGCATTATGTTCTTATTTCTACTTTGTATCACAGTATTTTGACTTTATGTCATAATTCCTAGTTAATATCTTGTTATTTTGAGTTCTTATTTCTTCGTGTTGACATACGATCTCATAGTGTTGACTAAGCAGCCTACATCAAATAGCTGGACAAAATGAGTGCTATGACCATTATGGATTTCTGTCGATTTAAGTGTTAGGAGTCAAAATGTTGACCATATTTGAACACATTTAAATGATTTACCAATCACTCGACATATATTTGTCAATTTTGACAATATTTGAGAAATGTATTGAATATTACATATTCAGTATATATATAATATACCTGAAGGACATATTTATTCAATAAATATGAATTAGTCAGTCAATACAGTAAAACTAATGGGAAAGGCTCGTAATAACAAGCATGAGGAATGGACTTGCTGATAAGCACTGGGAGTTTAAGGGGTTGATTTTTCAAGAAAACTTTCCATATACTATTTTGTTACAACTTAATATCGGGACTCATTAAGGCTAGAGACAAATTTTTAACATTGTACGAAGTATGATCCGAAATGAACAGTGATTAAAATATGCAGTATATATACAGTAGTACACATCATAAAGATGGAACAAAGTAGAGAAAATGAAGAGAAATACAATGCTAAATAGACTCCATTACAGTTATAGTGGTCATAGAGGTCAGTCATATTAGGTTGAAAGCCAATTTGCGGTATGTCAGCTATAAAAGAGGACTTTGATATGTGAATGTTTAAAGCACAGGTCATGTAGTCAGTGTGTGTGAATTGTAAATCTACCAGTTACACAAACTGCAAACCTGTCAAGTGTACACTCACGTCAAACATACTGACAAACCACACATGGGAAAAAAAATGCAATGGAAATACTGTAATAGCTAAGCTGCTTCTCCAGAGCAGGGAACAGGAGGAGATCAAATGCTTATCTTTAACACATCACTGACTGAGCACTTTGGAGCCGCCAGGTCAAGCGGAAGGGTCACCATGGTGAAGTCACGAGCTCCTGTACAAACAAATGTACCATGTTAACACCTACAGCCGTAATTCTACTTCCACTGACAACACAAACGAAGAGTGTAAGAAATGAAAGATTCTCGTAGTTTCATTCTGTATATGTACATGTTCTGAGGTAATAAGTAATCTAATTCCAACATTTATACACTATTAAAATAAGTAAAAGCCATCATGCCAAAATATGTTACAAGTGACTGCAAATCGCCAAGTGGTGACAAACTACATTCTTTTATTAATTTTAATAATGGTCATTATGGTATTCTTAATTGATTTGTCCAAGCATTTTCCTTCTCATTCTTATTGGTTGTAATAATAATAATAATAATAATAATAGTAACAACAACAACAACAACAACAATAATAATAATAATAATTATAATAATAACAACAACAATACTAATAATAACAAAAATAATTATAATAACAATTATTATTATTGCTACCCTTGTCGGTATTATTGTTCTTGTTTTTGGTGTTATTCTTTTTTTGGTATTATTGTTGGTATTATTGTTCATGTTGGTGGTATTATTGTTTTTGTTGGTACTATTGTTGGTATTATTGTTGGTATTATTGTTCATGTTGTTGGTATTATTGTTGGTATTATTGTTGGTATTATTGTTGGTATTATTGTTCATGTTGTTGGTATTATTGTTGGTATTATTGTTCATGTTGTTGGTATTATTGTTCTTGTTGGTGGTATTATTGTTCTTGTTGGTATTATTGTTGGTATTATTGTTCATGTTGTTGGTATTATTGTTGGTATTATTGTTCATGTTGTTGGTATTATTGTTCTTGTTGGTGGTATTATTGTTCTTGTTGGTGGTATTATTGTTCATGTTGTTGGTATTATTGTTGGTATTGTTCTCGTTGTTGGTATTATTGTTGGTATTGTTCTTGTTGTTGGTATTATTGTTGGTATTGTTCTTGTTGGTATTATTGTTCTTGTCTGTATTGTTCTTGTTTTTGGTGTTATTCTTGGTCTTGTTTTGCTATTATTGTTTTTATTCTTGGTATCATTGTTCTTGTTGGTGTTCTAATTATTGTTATTGTTCTAATCATTGTTATTGTTTTAGTCATTGGTATTGTTCTTGTCATTGGTATTATTGTTTTTATTGTTGGGATTATTGTTCTTGCTGTTGGTATTTTATTCTAGTTATTATTGTTCCTGTTATCAATGTTCTTCCTGTTACTCATCTTTTTGTTCTTATTCTTTGTGTTTGTAATTGTTTATTTTAAAGAAAATATTTATTCTCAACCCCAATAGTAGCAAATGAACATTTGCTGCAATTTAAAAAAAAAAGGTGTATAGTTTAGAGAGTGAGAGATACAAGTCTGCACCTGCTGACTGCTAGTACAATTATCTTATTTTATATAAGTTAATATTTATTTTCATTTGATTTGATTTGTATGCGTTAACATGCAAGGCCCCTCTGAAAATGAGACACAGGAATTATTATGCTTCCATGCTTAACAATTATTACATGAAAAAAACAGCGGCTTTTCACTAGCTTGTGTTGTGAGTCGGATGCAGGGCAGTAGGTCAAGAAAACATACTAGAGTTCACTTGGGAGTTTTGGGCAATCTTAAAATCCTGCTTGTAAGCTCCAGTCCAGCTGATACACTATTTAAACTGAATTAATCATGAAGTTGATACTGGAATGTGGGGCACTAGGATCGTTACATTAGAATGGGTGTGGCTCATGTTGTGTATTTTTTATCACTGGTAGGTTTTGGTCCTAATAGCTTTTCAGTAATTATTTTTTATTATATTGCCCGATACATTGTAATTGCAGTATGATAAGGTTTTATTGGGCATTTTGGTCAAAAATGAGTTATCCATATCTTTCACTGGAGGACACTATATTCTTTTTGGTGTTTTATATATATATATATATATATATATATATATATATATATATATATATATATATATATATATATATATATATATGTGTGTGTGTGTGTGTGTGTGTGTGTGTGTATATATATATGTGTGTGTATATATATGTATATATATGTATATACAGACTTTAGTGCAACGGAAAATGTATATAGTAGCTAACATCAGATAACACTGCACTAAAGCTACATGAGATATGATTAATAAACTGAACTTTCCAGTGTAATCATAGACTGAAAGTCAGCTAGTCATGTTTGTGTGGTTGCACAGAAACATGTATCGTATATTCTAATGAAGAAGAAGCATTAATTGTCACATATACATTACAGTACAGTGAAAATTCTCCTCTTCACATATCCCAACTTGTTAGGAAGTTGGGGTCAGATCACAGGGTCAGCCATGATAAAGCAGAGAGTGTTAAGGGCTTTGCTCAAGGGCCCAACAGTGGCAGCTTGGTGGTGCTGGGGCTTGAACCCCTGACCTTCTAAGCAGCAACCCAGAGTCTTTAACCACTGAGAATGAAATGTTATTAAAAAGCATATATAATAATGTGGTCTTGATTCGAAATGTCTTCCTTGTTTATCTAATTGTGTCCATTTCAGTAATGTAACCTTAAGTACCATTAATGTGTAGATTTACGTAGATAACAGTACTTTACAGTTTTACTAGGTGGAATGTCAAAATGACTCATACCAGCAATTCACCCAGATAGAATCTCATCATAGTACGATCATGGAGTTACAGCTTAAGCTATAAAATAAACACCAGACCAGGAAAATCCTGCAAAATGTATTGACTTAATGATATTGACCTAATTACTTGTCCCTCAACAAACTCAGTACAAGGGATGATGCAATGCAAACGATAGCCACAAAGGGGCAGTGATGTACCAGGGGTCTAAAATGCCCCAGTAATAAACGTGGCATAGATTTAAAGGCCAGCAGAAGCTCAAAAACAGACAACCACATTGTGTGGATTGCTGTTTATGTAACAAACCGCAGATCTGTTTTTCTGTATAACGTGACAATGAGGAAGATATTTCAGGGAAAAACAGAGCAGTGATAAAGCAGAAGAAACATTTAACATTCAAATGGTTTTAATAACTGTATAATTTTGTCTCACATCACCAGTGTACTTCCTTTTCTTCAACACAGATAGAAGGAAGTAAAAGGAAGAACACTTTAAACACACTTAACACAACATTTCCACAATACAAACACACAGAAATGACAAACATCTTCCCAAGCAGCCAGAACCCTGTCATCTCTCAGATGATCCACAGAACTGCTCAGCCAATTCATTCACCTCGAAATCACCTGGTAGTTAAACACATCTTCATATCATGAAAAAAACAAAAACAAACATACAGCACCTACATCTGTTTCATTCAACAGAACAGCAGGCAACAATACACTTTAACCTTGACCTTAATAAAGTGCATGTGTGGGCCATGTTCCAAATCACTTAATGGTTAATGGATAATGGCTTGCATTTGAGGTTATGCAAATTAACATCAAACCACACTTGGGCTGTTTTGAGACTGGCATACTTTAAGTATCAAATGTTATTTTTATTATATAGTTAATTTACCTTTATTTCATCTCAAGGGTATGCAAACCTTTACACTTGCAGTGCCTCAGTGAACTTTTCAACATTTTGTTGTGTTACAACCTGGAAGTGAGGTTTTTTTATTGCTTGCTTTACAAAATATGTCTAACATATGAAACCGTGAATTAAAAAATATATATATATATATATTAGTGGCTTAATGGTTAGCACGTTCGCCTCACACCTCCAGGGTCGGGGGTTTGATTCCCACCGTGGCCCTGTGTGTGTGGAGTTTGCATGTTCTCCCCGTGCTGCGGGGGTTTCCTCCCCCAGTCCAAAGACATGCATGGTAGGCTGATTGGCATGTCTGTAGTGAATGAATATGTATGTGATTGTGTGTCCTGCGATGTACTGGCACCCTGTCCAGGGTGTACCCCACCTTGTGCCCAATGCTCCCTGGGATTGGCTCCAGGTTCCCCGTGACCCTGAAAAGGATAAGCGGTATAGAAGATGGATGGATGGATGGACATTTGTTGGTTACACAAGTATTCACTTTCCTTGGTCAAAACTTGTTAGAACAACCTCAGACTGGAATTACAAGCTGCAAGTATATATGTCCCAATCAATGTTGCACATCTGGATCCTGATATTTTTGCCCATTCTCCTTGCCCATTCTCAACCACATTGCATTTTGGTTGCACGCTTAGGGTCGTCGTCTTGTTGGAAAGTGAACCTCTGACCAGTCTCAAGGCTCTTGCAGACTACAACAGTTTTCTTCCAGAAATGCCCTGCATTCGGTTCAAACCATCTCATTCCTGACCAATTTCCCAGTCCCTGCTGAGGAAAAGCATTCCCACAACTTGATACTAAGACCACCATGCTTCACTGTGATGGTGTTCAGTGTGATAAGCCGTGTCAAGTTCCCACCAAACTGTCAGTCAAACCCACTTGTGTATGCAGAATTACCTCAGAATGCTTCATTTTTTTTAAAAAAATGCACAGCGTTGCACAAATCCTGAAAACTGAAATCCAAAATGTGTTCGCATTTTTTCGACTTTCATGCCAAAAACTATTTATTGAGGTTGTGGAGAAAGACTACAAGGACAACCGAAAAAATGCTTAAGCATTATTTTTGGAACAGTACTTCAAAGCAAATATAGTGGTACATCTAACAAAAATGGTTCATTTTGTTTCATCACAGTTGGTTAAGAATTAAAGAGACATTCGGAGGTAACGTATTATCATGAAAGACACTAATTTGCTATTGACCAACAAAAATGTAGCAGAAGAATCAGACATTTAGCTACAGGTATATTAGCTAAGGTTTGCTGCAGCATTTAGATGAAATGCCTGTAGGTTCCGCTGCTCTTGCTTTGTACACCTCAAGTTCAGAGCTTTTATAATAAAAATGTCACGGGAGTGTCGCACTGTGGTACGCACTACACCACAAAGACAACTCTGAATGCGTATTTGGAAATTACAGCCCAAGTTTTACATTCGAATACTGTTTACACATTCAGACATGGGGTGTTTCTCAATACTCAAATTCCTCGTTTCCTCGCTCCTCCATCTTCCAGCCCGTGACCAGGAATTCGATCGACGTCAACCATCTTGAAAGACATATCAATTCTCTAATTGAGCCATGAGGAGGCGAGGAGCGAGGACACACAGGTGTATCCTATGAGGAAGTGTTTCTTGTCGAAAAACCTGACACACATATAAATCCCCCTCCTCCTTTACACCGGCCGCATTCTTAAACAAAAATCCTTTGAAGATGCGACGGAGTTTTGTGTGAAATATAATTACATAATAATATGCTTACAATGACTATTGCAATTAATTGATCCTTACATGTTTGGATATGCAACGCTCCACAAAATATGCGATAATTTATGTATTGTTTATTAATTCATTGTTGAGTAACCCAGACATTTCACATAGTGTCAGTGCATTTTTCTTTATTAAGAATGTTGTTATTGACTAAGCTCCAACAACATAACAGCACATAAAAAATAAGCATAATGGCAGATCCCTGAAGTGCAGTCAGGTAATCCAACTGAGCTCAGTCGTCATTAATTGACGTCGCTTTGAAGTGACGCTTGACAGAGCGTCACCTTTCTCCTCACAACTCATCCTTGCATCCTTCTCTTGCATCCTAAGGGGGTGGAGCTAAGATGCAAGGAAAGGAAATATGGATGCACGAATAAGAAATGAGAAGCACACCGTGTTTAGCATGAGTGGTATACATAGTATATAAGTAGTTGTATATTAGCATGCATTTTGAGCATGTGGATAGAAAAAGGTTGCATTTCTCTGCTTCACCACAGGGTGTCACTCAAGTCCAAATAATGTTCAGATGACCTAAGCGTATAGAAAATATTCAAAAGCATAGTCCAATAAACCACTATGTACTTCCCCACAGTGTCTCATCGGATAAAATATTGTATGAATTGCCAGGAATAAACGCATGGATTATGATGAGAATGATGATTAAAGACACAATGACTTGTCACTTTTATCAGTTACATCAACTCCTAGATTATCAGAAATGATATGCCACCTAAACTAGACACTAAACAAGACTGCTATCAGGTGATGATGTAATCCTGATTCGTCACCTCTCTGTGTCTATGTGTATCGTCAGTCATTTGTACTCAACAGTGACCCATGGTCTCAGGTTAATTACTCTTGACCTTCAGGGATTTGGCCTCATATATGGCTCTATTGATGTCAGCCTGTGTATTCATCCCTCGTTCCTCAGGGCTAGAGAAAGATTGGTGGACTGTTGCACCCGTCTAATAAAAGTCAAAGACTCAAGGCTTCATGTAAACTGTTCTTCTCCATGACACAAAAACTATTACACTCATATAGACTGTCCTATACGTATTGACAAGCTCTACTTGTAATTCAGAGACAAAGTATAAAGTCAATCGCAAGCCCATCAAGGCAGCTCAAAGCTCCAATGTGCTGCTCAGTCCTACTATTTAATTGCACAGAAGCCATAGTCTTTATGACCATAGTCTGTATCCTCTCCTGAAAATTTCTCTGTTTTTGAAGCAAATAGTCTTTACATCATCGACAAAACGATAAACTCTTGGCGACATTACACTGTGGCGTTCTCTCAGCACATAAAGAATGTCATTTTAGTCTGGCTAGTGTCTTCAGTGAAGCGTTTAAACTGACTGTTGTGCTAGCATTAAAGCTATAGTGTTTTTTTTTTGGACACACTGCACTGTACTTTGCTCAGGTTTAGTCACTGTTTCCACATCCTTTCTTATTCCTGATTCTGGAAATATTGCCTAGCACCCATTCAAATGAACATTCCTAGTAAAAGTAGGTCCTACTGAAAGCCAGACCTTCTCCTCAGTGCACACTCCACAGTGTTACATTTACGGTCAAATAGTTAGATTTTGTTACTTCTAGAAATTTTTTTAAATTTTACTTTAAAAATAACCTGAAAAATAATTACTTAAGTATTGCTCAGGAAGAAAACCCATTTGGAAAACTGCTTTATGGTCCAGAGAGCGTGTTTGGCTTTGGATGGGCATCTTGTCAGTCATTTAATAGACACTCCACCACATGTCCATTCACGCCACCCTCATTTCAGTCTGTTCAAAAAGAAAAAAAATGATGCCCGAAATTGGCAAACGCCCAGTGTAGCCAGATAATTTTCCCATGAGCAAAAAGACCATGCTGTGCTTTGAAAGAACTTAATGATGAGAAACATGGTAAGATCTGACTAAGCATTTGCAGCACTTTTGCAGCTGGACACAGAATTAGCTACATTGCTACTGGACAGGTCTGTAAACACAATCCATATGAAACTTTGAATTGTTTGACTTTACATAAAGCAAGTAGATACTTCATTTTTATTCTTACGAAGCAAAACAGGACGGCGAAGTCACTCATATGTCACTCATGACCATTCTCAGAAATCAGCATCAGCCAAACTTAATTTGTTGACAGCATTATATTTTGGTTTTGAACGCGGATGAAAACTTGAGCTTGAAAGTGATATCATGGCCATCCTTGCTAATGCTGACTCTTTAGCATGCTAACTCTAGCTGAACTCTTCGAGCCAGCTTCTTTACGTGCATAGAAAGGAAAGTGGCACAGGCTCAAGGAGTGAAAAAATGATTCAATTTTTTTTGGAACCAACCTACTTAACTGAAATCTAATCTTGACTGATTGACAAATCTTAGCTAATTCTCTTTTAAACAAGTTTTTTTGGTTGGTCACTTTGAATGTACAACCCTTTCACCCAAATTATAGACAAATTATATATATATATATATATATATATATATATATATATATATATATATATATATATATAAATCAATTTCACATAAACCATTAAAATGTACTTATTGTCAACAAACTATTAGCATGGGTGTTTTAACCATGCTTTATTGCATTTGCTTAATTGAACGCTAAATAACGGTCATCCTGGCTACTCATTTAAGAGGAAAATGCAGCCATTAACAGCACCGACTGAAAAGAAACCTTGTTGAAATGATTTTATTTTTTTCCTGAATTGGGTGGACACATTTTCTATTAAGTTTAGACTCATGTTTACTTTGATTTCAAAGGAAAATTATAACAACGGGACAGTTAAGAATTGGCACCACCAATTGTAGAATAACCCGTGTGTGTCTATCTAGGCTTTCTTTTTCTTTTTTTGTTTCACCATATGATTGAATTTTAACACTAATCAGGCATCCATGCACTTTTGGCTATGTAGTGCATGATGAAGCGAGACACCTGAAGCTGTTATGTGTTAGCACTTACTGTAATGTAGGTACTATGTTTAGGTATTGCTCTCTCTTTCATTCTGCACATATTATAAGGTTTTCTCTTGCTTCCGGTCAGTGTGTGGGTGCTTAGCGTTGTCTGTTGAGTCCTTGAACAGCTTTGATTGAATTCTGGCCCACTTGCAAGTAAGTTTGGATCAAAAAAAAACAAAAAAAAAAAACCCCAAAAACCCCACACACTTGTGAAAACTTATGAAGGTTAGAATTAGAGCTTGCGTTCATGTCAACCACACTAACACTGGATGTCCATGACGTGCTTCATGATGGAGTGTGATCTTGTTGTGGTGAATAGACTGTGCACTTTGCTGAATCTCAGGTTACGTAACGTTTCACATGATGCATAATTGCAGGAGAGACCTCAGACAAAAATATAGTTAAGTCTAGTCTAACCTTCTCATCTTGTTTCTATGGTGACCCCCTGTAGGAAAAATGGAAGTAAAATGAATGAATCAATGAGGGAAGGAACAGACAGCTAACTAAAAGATTAAGTTGTTTGTACAATATATTTTTTAACTAACTGCGCCATTTCGTGTTTTGTCTTTCAGTGGTATTAATGAACTAGTGGATTATACTAGCTTATCCTTAGCACGTTCACCTCACACCTCCAGGGTCAGGGGTTCGATTCCCACCGTGGCCCTGTGTGTGTGGGGTTTGCAGGTTCTCCCCGTGCTGTGGGGGTTTCCTCCGGGTACTCCGATTTCCTCCCCCAGTCCAAAGACATGCATGGTAGGCTGATTGGCATATCCAAAGTTGCTAACACTGCTAAAGACTAACAAGTCACATGACACCGGGGAGGGAAAATGGCTAATTGGGCCCAATTTGGACATTTTCACTTAGGGGTGTACTCACTTTTGTTGCCAGCGGTTTAGACATGCATGGCTGTGTGTTGAGTTATTTTGAGTGGACAGCAAATTTACACTGTTACACAAGCTGTACACCCACTACAAAGCAATAGTACATACAATAGCTATACAATAGTAGCAAAGTGTCATTTCTTCAGTGTTGTCACATGAAAAGATATAACCATTATTTACAAAAACGTGAGGGGTGTACTCACATTATATATATATATATATATATATATATATATATATATATATATATATATACACACACACACACACACAGGTGCATCTAGATGTTATATTCTAGCTTCAGTACACATAAAGTGAAATATTTCAAGCCTTTTTTTTGTTTTAATCTCGATGATTACGGCTTACAGCTCATGGAAATCAAAAATCCAGTATCTCAAAATATAAGAATTTATAATACAGAAGTTTTGATCTGAGAGGAGCTCTAATCAGCGAATTAACTCAAAACACCTGCAAAGGTTTCCTGAGGCTTTAATCTCTCAGTCTGGTTCAGTACACAATCACAATCATGGGGAAGATGAAAGTCAATTTTGCATTTCATTTGGAAATCGAGGTCCCAGAGTCTGGAGGAAGAGTGGAGAGGAATAGAATCCAAGTCCAGTGTGAAGTTTCCACAGTCAGTGATGATTTGGGAGCCATGTCATCTGCTGGTGTTGGTCCACTGTGTTTTCTCAAGTCGAGAGTCGATGCAGCGTCTACCAGGAGATTTTAGAGCGCTTCATGCTTCCATCTGCTGACGAGCTTTATGGAGATGCTGATTTCCTTTTCCAGCAGGACTCTGCACCTGCCCACAGTGCCAAAACTACTAGTAACTGGGTTGCTCACCATGGTATTACTGTGCTTGATTGGCCAGCCGACTTGCCTGACTCGAACCCCATAGAGAATCTATGACACCAGACCCAAGAATACAGACAAGCTGAAGGCTGCTATCAAAGCAGCCTGGGCTTCCAGAACGGCAGTTCCACAGGCTGATTGTCTCCATGCCACGCTGCATCGATGGAGTAATTCATGCAAAAGGATTAAAGCCCCGACCAAGTGCATAAATAAACATACTTTTCAGAAGGTCGACGTTTCTGTATTATAAATTCTTTATTCTAAAATTTTGAGATACTGGATTTTTGATTTCCATGAGCTGTAAGCCGTAATCATCAAGATTAAAAAGGCTTGAAATATTTCACTTCATGCGTAATGAATCTAGAATATATGAAACTTCCACTTTTTGAATTAAATGACGGGAACAAAAAGAACTTTTGTGGAGATTGTGGAGTACATACAATATGCTTTATCACTTTGTATGGAATGACACTACAAATGGCTGCCATGAGTGTTCCTTCTTGCTGTTTATGGTTCATCACGTCAGAATGAACTGCATTGTGCACTAGTCATTTTGTGAAATATGAACATCTAAATGTAACGTGGATGTTAATGTTTTTCTTTATTTGGGGTCATGTAATTGAAGTGAAGCAGCTCTTTAATGGGCACCTTAGTGCCATTACTGGGAAATTTGATGAATTAATTAGGCCATTAAAAAGCCCAACTTCTGACTGTTCTATTATTTATATTGTTTAAATGTGCCCTAAAAATTGTGACCTAGATTTGATCTCCATTTGGAGTGGTAATGTTCAGCTTGCTTCACTGACACATCCCTAACTTGTCATCTGCAGTAACTGAGAACAAATACAATCGTGGGTGTAATGAACATGAAAGGGGTGGATTAAATTTTTTTTTTTTTTTTTAATTCTATCATGGTTCCCAAAATGCATTTGAAGGAGAAACTAAAAGCAGAAAGATTAAGCACACACTTAAATCCAATAACAAATACAAGTTCCAAGTGCAAATTTCACAAAATGACAGAAAACAAAAGTATAATTGTAATCTTGTTTTGATTTTTTAAACAAAAGGGTTACAACTTTTCTGTTTATGATATCAGGCTCACTTTATTCTGCCATGGTTCATCATGGTTGACAGATGTAAAACCATTTAGAATTAGTCTTATATAAGAATTAACTATATTTGACTAATTTGACAGGAAAATCTGGTAAGAAAATATTTGACATTACATCACATGGGAATTTACCCTTTGACATAGTTCTCTATACTGAGAACGATGGAAAGTGACGGGAAGGAACATTGGAACGTGACTGATTACAACCTTGCTTAGTTGTCACAACAATTTGTAATGTGTTGACTGTTTTGTGTCTGTAACTTGTTTGACTGGCTTTCCTGCATTCTATCTATATGTTTAATATTTACAATAAATCTGTAGAAAAGGAAAGGACATGAAAGCGGTTGACTTTCATTTTATGACTTTTTTACCTTTATGATTTTTGTCACGTTACAAAGATGGATACGGAAGCAAGCGCAGATCTTCAAACATTTAATAAACAAACAAACAAACAACAAAACAAAGATACAATAACACGAGGCAAAATACTGTGGCAAAAACTAAACACGGAAGCGCGGACAAAAGCATAGAAAGACGATCGTTAGACAATACGTAATTCGAGGAAGCAGTACAAACAGTGGCTATATATAGGAGTGCTCGTTAAACAAAAAACGTGATACAGGTGCAGGTAATCATGTGACACTGATGTAGTATGATGCAGTGGCTGCTGGGAAATGAAGTCCAGAGTTCCCTCCTTGATATAGGACAATTTTATGACATTTTACAAGCAGGCATGTGATTCTTTACAACTATAAACATCTTAGTGCAAAGCAGTGCTACTGTTATTATTTTCCAAAAAAACAGCACACCCAGAAGTGTTTTATTCTTTTCATACCATAGCAATTTGCCAATGCTAACATTTGTTTTCTTTATTAATTAACAATAAGCCATATTTTGCTTCTACAATACAAATTAGTTCCTGTAACCATTTACAAACAAATTAAGACATTTAATAATTTACAAGAAATCATTAAGACAAACAAAAAGTGACAAAGTGCAAAGTTTTCCATCCTGAAGACTTCCTTATGTCAGAAATCGTAAAGGTGCAGCTTTACCTCTGACTGTTACAAAGCTCCAACACTGGAGACTCCATCCAAAAATGCTAAGTAAACATCTCCTTCACCATATCAAGCATTGCACATGTTTTTATCAGTTTGTGTGAGTGTGTTTTGCCTTACAGCTGAACTAGGGTACATCATCAGAATGGACTGCACTGTGTACTAACCATTTAGTGAAATAAAATATAAACATATAAATGGAGCCTGAATAAATGGAGGGCCCAATTTGTCTTGCTGTAAATGTGTTTCTTTAATTGATGCCAATTACTTTATGTGAAGTAGCTATTTAATGGGCACATTAGTATGAAATAAAGGCAGGAATAAACAGAAAGATGAAGAATTAAAAATACTTTTGAAAACAGACTAACACTTTAATAGGTTAATATAAGAATTTAGCTTTCTTTCTTGATTCGGTATTAAAATATGATCATAAGCAATGTGGTGGATAGCATAGATGAAATGTCAATTTTCCCTTCAAATTATCAGTGCATTTCATATCTTGTGTCTAACTTCAGTGCTAAAGTTATTGTAGTATCAGACCTCTATACTATACTATACTATACAACACTAAACTATACTGTACAACACTATACTATACTGTACAACACTATACTATACTATACAACACTAAACTATACAACACTATACTATACTGTACTATACTATACAACACTAAACTATACAACACTATACTATACTGTACTATACTATACAACACTAAACTACACAACACTATACTATACTATACTATACTATACAACACTGTACTATACTATACTATACTATACAACACTATACTATATAACACTATACAACACTATACTATACTAAACTATACTATACTTTACTGTACAGCACTATTCTATACTATAATATACCACACTGAACTATGCAACACTATACTATACTGTACTGTACTATACTATACTATTCTATACTATACTGTACAACACTATACTATACTATACTATACAACACTATACTATACTATGCTATACTATACTATACTATATAACACTAAACTATACAACACTATACTATACTATACTATACAACACTATACTATACTATGCTATACTATACTATACTATATAACACTAAACTATACAACACTATACTATACTATATAACACTAAACTACACAACACTAAACTATGCAACACTATACTATACTATATAACACTATACAACACTATACTATACTATACTATGCTATACAACACTAAACTATACAACACTATACTATACTATATAACACTAAACTACACAACACTAAACTATGCAACACTATACTATACTATATAACACTATACAACACTATACTATACTATACTATGCTATACAACACTAAACTATACAACACTATACTATACTATTCTATACTATAATATACAACACTAAACTATACAATGCTATACTATACTAAACTATACTAAACTATACTACAAACCCTGTCTTTACTTAAACAATCAAGTAATCATAACTAAACTTAAAATGTTGAGTTTTGGACCCATTAATAAAAAAATAATCTACATACAACATATAGAAACTTAAGATTTCAAGTGTTATGAACTCAAAATCATGATTTATTAAAATAGCTCACTCTCAGTCTTTCTGTGATGTGATTGGCCATGCAAGGAGTTCGGCCTGGCAGCAAGTGAACTAATGCACTGATTGGTAGATAATTGCAAATTACCACCAATTACCAGTGTACTGAAATTCAAGAGTTCATAATGAGTAGGAGACACAACTTTGTGTGTGTTTACAAAGAAATGTCAATCATGTAGAGGATGTTTTGTAAGTAAAGTTACTTTTTGCTAAAAAGTGTTCATTTCCCCTATGTTTGGAGACGTTTGGGACACCTGGTATTTAAGTACACTTGAAATGAACACCAAGTAAAGTGAACTTAATTATTGGTTCCCTGGTGGACTAGTGGCTAGCATGCGGTGCTCTCACAACTGTGACCCGAGCTCGATTCCCATTCGTTAAACTATAAAGTACACTATATGAACGTGAAGTTAACAATTTAAGTGCAGTCTACATGAGCACCAAGTTAAGTGAACTTAAATATACAAGTTTTAGGAGTCCCCATTACTCAGTAGAATCGAGAGTTTACACATTCAGTTGAGTACAGTAAACTTCTTAGGGCGTTCAATGTATACTGTCCTCTATACTGAGCAGTGATGGAAAGAAAGTGACTGGTTACAACCTCACTTAGTTGTCACAACAATTTGTAATGTGTTGACTGTTTTCTGTCTGTCATTCAATGGACTTTCCTACAATCTATTAAGAATCTATTTTAAGGTTTGATAAACCTGTTCTGTGTTTGCAATTGTTTGTTATCTACGAGAGCAGAGTATTTTTTTTGTTTTTTTTTAACGAAAGATAAAAAGGTTAAACAATAAAGACAATTTTTCACAAATGTCTTTGCTCATATTTACCAAGGGTGCCAATATTAGTGGACTGCACTGTACATTTAATGTTCATGAAACAGGTTAGTTCTTTTAATCACATGTCATAGCAGCTATACACAGTCATTCCCTTATCAGCATCTTATTTTTGTCTATTTTAAAGTTAAAGAGACAAAAAGAAACCACAACATGTTATGTTGCAGAGAAACCTAAAAAAGTCCTCTAGAGTCTAGACCTTTCCATGGTGACAAACCTAAAGAAACAGCGCTTACAAACCACTGAGACTGGAGACTCCTTCCAAAATGTAAACAGTATAGTAAAACTTCACCATATCAATGATAGCACATCTTTTTATTTATCTTTAAATAGTCTTATATTATGTTGAGCACATGCCATGCAAGTCCCTGCGCTGCTAGAGAAAATGAATCAACATCTTCTGACCAATCACAATCAGGAATTCAACAGCGCTGTGGTATAAAGATTATTTAGAAATGTTTGATAGTTGAAAACAAAGTTAATCCACATGCTGGAATATAATGACCAGAGACAGAAAGCACTAACCCACCAGCTCTGGGTTTGTTCATCTCATATTTTTATTGACAAGTGTAGAGCTTAGATAGCTTGCAGACACATGCACCCACACACCCACAAACACACCCACCCACACAGACACACACACACACACACACACCAGATATAACATGAAAGGAAGCAATGAGTCTTAAAGTACCGCCTGGCCAGATATGAATCTCTCTTCAGTACATGAAAGCACGTAGCTCCAGACTCACACACACACACACACACACACACACACACACACACACACACACACACACACACACTATTGTTTTCGACAGCTTGTGTTGGTCTTTGCTTCATTGAAACCTCTCCAGAGAATTTCGGCTTTATAAAAAGTGCAGTTACACAAGATGTGCTAATCAGTATAAGCAGTGTAATGCAACTGGCTTCAATGTACTGTCTCTACAAAAGGAAAACAATGTTCAGCCACGAAGTTATTACAAATTTGTCCTTGGCTTAAAGGAACAAATTAGGCAATAAAGCAATAAATCAAGATCTATGTCAGACAGAGAAAGCAGCGCTTGGCACCTGCTGACTTTATAGCACAGATATTACCCTGAGTCACGACCTTTGAACTTGAATAGTAATGGCATCCTAAGAGGATTTTCTTTATCAGCTCTTAGCATGATGTTAGTGTGCTGTAATAGCATACAATTGTAAATATGACTGTAGAATTTCTGGGAGGTGCTGTGCATATACTGGGATGTGTTTGCACACAAGCAACGGAGTCTAATGTTTTGCCCTCATGAGGAAATTTGTAGCGTCCAAAATAGAACCACTATTATACTACGTTTTGGAAATGCGTGCGCTTGAAATGTGTGCTTTCGCTTTCAGTCAAAATGTCATGGAGCTCAGAAATATGAACTGCTATGTGTGTGTACCTGCAGTCATTAAAATGATATTAGAATAAAAAAAAATGTAATTTAGGTCTGACACTGACGGATGGTCCTGCATTACTTGGCGTTTGAACTCAGTGACATTTTGGTTATTAAGTTAAATTTTAAAGATGGCACACACACACACACACACACACACACACACACACACACACACACACACACACAATAAACACAATAAACACACAGGAGACTAAAAGACTTGTTGTCGCTAGACAGGCGGAAGGCAATCACTGAACATTATGGCCCTGACAACCCTTGATTAATCGAGCTCTCTCTCTCCAGTGTGTTTTTTCAGACTGAGACAGAAAGACTGTCTGCTGATAAGCCCAAGCCCCTGAGTAACACCTGCTACTCAGTGTGTACAAAGTATCTCCTGTTCCCAACTGTTGACAGCAAAATGTAAAGCACTATTCTTTCTGACTGTAAGTACTACACCAACTTAATTATATTGATTATCTAAGTACTACTTCAACTCAGCTATTTTCATATAGCATCTCTTCACCGACTTGGCTTTTATGACTTCCTCTTTTATGTACAACTTACCCCGTTCCACACAGCTCACGTATCGCTCATCACCACATTTAATAGCTGCTGCTATATTGCAGTCTATCAGGAGTAACCAAAGTTTGTTTTGGCAGAGCCTTATTACGTATAACTGTTAATTTTCCCACATGGTCTCACACATGGCTCAATTTGTTTGAAGCATTACAGACTTTAATGTTAGAGTTAGCACTCTGAAGATCAGGTTCTAAATATAAGTTTAGACACACGTGTGAACATCTGGGAAAATCCATTTGATGGCTGAATTCTTGCCAAATCTGACTAAAAAAAAAAAAAAAAAAAAATCAGGTGTTGGCAAATATTGGCCCTCATTGGAATTTTCTGGCAATAACATACAGTCCTTTCTATAAGTATTGGAACAGCAAAACTAGTTCTTTTGTTTTTTGCTATACACTTAAGACTTTAGGGTTTGAGATAAAAAAAAAACGAATATGTGATAAAAGATCAGAATTTCAGCTTTCATTTCCTGATATTTACATCTAGATGTGTTAAACAACTTAGAACATGACACTTTTGGTGGCAGACCATCCAATCTGTAGGCGAGCAAAACTATAGATAGTCTTAAAGTAAATTTAAGTTTACTTTAGCACTTAACATTTGGTTGCATATCCCTTGCTTTCAATAACTGAAAGGTTCTCCCTTCAGTCTCCTCTTCAGGAGGTGAAATGCTGCTCAACTGGGTGAAGGTCTGCTGATTGACTTGACCAGTTTTAAACTTTCCACTTTTCCCTCCCGATGAAGTCCTTTGTTGAGTTGGCAATGTGTTTTAAGTCATTGGCTTTCTGTATGATGAAGTTCCTCCCAATTAGATTGGATGCATTTCTCTGTAAATTTGCAGACAGAATGTTTCTGTAGACTTCTGAATTCATTCTGCTGCTACTGCCATGTGTAACGGTTAGTGAGCCTGTTCCAGAAGCAGCCATGCAGGTCCAAGCCTCCAAATGATGAGCTTGTATGTTTTGGATCATGATCAGATCCTTTCTTTCTCCACACTTTGGCCTTTCCATCACTTTGATAGAAGTTAATCTTGTTTCCAGAAATTTTGGGGCTCGTCTCTGTATTTCTTTGCGAATTACATCTGGGCCTTTGATTCTTACTGCTGATGAGTGGTTTGCATCTTGGGGTATGGCCTCTGTATTTCTGTCTTCTGGACTGGTGTATGGTGGATTGTGATTCTGTACCTTCACCCCTGCCATGTGAAGGTTGTTGGTGATGCCACATGTGACTGTTGTTTTTGGGTTTTTCTTCACAGCTCTCACAATGCTTCTGTCATCAGCTGTTGTTGTTTTCCTTGGCTGACCTGTTCCATGTCTGGTTGTTAGTACACCAGTGGTTTCTTTCTTTTTCAGGACATTCAAAATTGTTGTATTGGCTATGCTCAATGTTTGTGCAATGGCTCTGAGAGATTTTTCCTCTTTTATCAGCTTCAGAACGGCTTGCTTTTCTCCCATAGACAGCTCTCGGGCCTATATGTTGGTTTATCCTGTTTAACAGCAACTGCAGTCTTCATGGGCTCAGGACTTTCTCAGGACTCAAACCAAGCGTGGACATTCAGCAGTATTAATTGTTTAAACAATCAATATAACAGAGCATGCCTGGGTTACAAGGAACACCTCTCAGTCACATATACCAATCAATTGAAAATGGTTGCGTTTTTTAAAACAGATCTCAATGTAAATATCATGAAATGAAAGTTGAAATTCTGATCTATTGGCTCATATTCATCTTTTGGTCTTAAACCCACATATCTTCAGTGTATAGCAAAAACAAAATAATTAACATTGCTGTTCCAATACTTTCAGAGGGGACTGTAATTTTGACAGCTCACCATTAAGAAACATAAATATATTTCACCAAAATTCTGTTGAAAGCTTTTTAACCTGGTCTTAGCTATCACCGTTCAAAGGTCATGTTGTGTAAGAAGCCAGTTTAACAAACACAATGCTAAAAACAGAGATGTCTATAACCTTGCTAGCTAAGTGTGATTACCTCAGACATCATGCTGTGATCAGGTTGTTGGATAGCTACGTGCTGTAGAGTAACAGACACAAGCCTAATCAATTCAGTTTGTTAGATATCATCTGTAAAAATGATATTTCACCTTGTGAAGCGTTTTCCCAGACCGCCACACATTATAAACACATACATAATATTCTGAAATATACTGTATGTGCTGACACAATTAAATTTACAATACAAAGTAACACAGATTACTAATTAAGACTTAATGATTATCCTTTATAATCATATAACTGAAAAGTACAATATCTTCCCTTTCTCCTTTCATGACCAAAAAAAAGGAGAAAAGGCACGCTTCCAAAGAAAATGGCACCCCTATTCTGTACAGGCAGCTAGAGGGAACAATCATCTGGTATTTACAGAGAACTTTCTGATATCGGACATCTATAGCTGTATATACAACAAAGCTGAAAATGTTAACATATATGAAGGAAAGATGAACATGAAGCTTATATACATAGTTTATATATCGTTTATTTTATGGTGAAGTAGCCTGGTGGAGTTTACAGTAAAAGGAAAGTAGATCAAGATTTATAATATATTGTGTAAAAATGTTATTTGAATCTTTTTTAGTGGAACAGTCATAAAGGGATTTTATAGGTATAATGCAGCAAGACAGTGATCCAAAGCATAGAGGTAAGTCCTAGTCTTAAAAGTAAGTGAAAGACTGATCTCCAGTTTTCGGAAGCGCTTGGTTGCACTTATTGCTGCTAAAGGTGGCACAACCAGAAGTTTAAGGGGGCAATTAGTTTTTCACATTGGTGACAGGTGTTGTAGAACTTTTTTTTTTTTAACTTCAATTAAATAAATAAATAAAAACTGTATTGTGCGTTTACACAGGTTGCCTTTGTTTTATGTGGTATTTTGTTTGAAGATCTAAAGTTTAGTATGAGATATACACAAAAACAGAAGAAGTCAGGATGGGGGAAATCACTTTTTCACAGCACTGCAACACGAGATGTGTTTGCACGCTGTACAGTGGTGGTTGCTACACTATGATCTGCTGTGAATTCTGGATAGTGTGAAAATGAACAGTATTGTAGGCCTGCTGCTGCTGTTCTTTCCCTATTATTTTTCATTTCATTTTTTTTCATTGTTAATCTAAAGCTGGAATATACAGTTTAAAAGTTAGAATAAAGCAATGACTCGACTAAGAACTAAACTAGCATAAAGCAGGAATATACATTTTAAAGGACAGCATAGAGCGTAAGAATCAATAAAGGTAGAATATACAAAGTTCACAGGTTGACAGTCTAAACTAGTATAATGCTGGAATTTACAAAGGGGTGTTGGCTATATTATCTGGAGATTGATGTAATGGCCGTAAATATGCTGCCACTGTCGCCAATAATCTTCCATTTATGTCATTCTAACACAATGACCAAATGGAAAATCCCTGCGTCAAATTCTGTTATCTTCTGGGATAACCAGTAGGAGGGAGATTTGACGAAAGACAGACAGACAGACAGACAGACACACACACACACACACACATACAAATATTGCACATGTGATAATGTGTGTCACCACATTTTCAGAAGCTTGCTTGTGAATCTTTAATAGATATCAGTGGCTCCTTCCCTAGGACTGTTGAGAAACCTAACCTTTAAAATATCTGTATTCTGATTGATTAACCATTTGCTGATATATTAACCAACACATATAACACTGTGCAAAAGTTTTAGGCACCCTTTTTTAGTACAAACTTTGTTATAGATTTTTTTTTTTTTATGTTATGACTACAACATTATCGAGTCAGTACAAAAACATTTTAGATTCCCAAACATTAGTTTTCCAGTACAAAATTAAACGTTACAGAAAAACGTTCGTATGTTGGTAAAGAAAACAGCGTATTACGTAAGAGACACTTTTCAGACAAAAAAACCATAATGAAGGCAGCTGGATTTTGCTGCAAAAATAAGAAGCGAGTGCGACAGTCTCCAGAAGAACCGTGATTGGTTCTGCAAGATGCTCAATAAAACTTACAGCTCATTTCATTATAAAACTGCACTAATACTACTGGAGGCTACTTTTTATTTTTTATTTTTATCACACCAAATATCGGCTTTGTTTCATTTACTACTGTTCTTTACTGTATTTTTTAAAATGTAGAAACATTTAATTTAATTATTTTTGAAGACATCTTTACTCTACAGCATTTCTTTGCATGTGCCTAAAACTTTTGCACATGTGATTTTAAATTTGCATACAATGTATTAAATGCATAGAAATTGTTCAGACTCTTTAGACACTCTTAGACAATAAGAGTTCCATCCATCCATCCATCCATGCTCTATACAGCTTATACTTCAAGGTTGCGGGGAACCTGGAGCCTATCCCAGGGAGCATGGGGCACAAGGCGGGGTACACTCTGGACAGGGTGCCAATCCATCACAGGGCACAATCACATACCCATTCACACACCCATTCATACACTACGGACACTTTGGACATGCCAATCAGCCTACCATGCATGTCTTTGGACTGGGGGAGGAAACCGGAGTACCCGGAGGAAATTCCTGCAGCATGGGGAGAACATGCAAACACTGCACACACAACAGCACTGTGGGAACTGAACCCCCGACCCTGGAGATGTGAGCTAATCATTGTAGCTTTCTAAATAGGTTCTTCTTAAACCTTTTCTGATTGGGAACTCTTGTGTTATAGAGTTCTATATAGTTCCACATAGTACCTTTTCAGAAATGGATAAAATGAATAACATTTAAGATGTTAGATGAAACTTTTTTTTTTTCCACTTACTGTGCAGATAAATAATCCATGAAGTATTGTAATTCCTATTGTCACCTACTAGATACAGAATTTATGTACTGTGTTTGTTTTTAGTCATCCTATGACAAACAAAAGTGTATTTAATACCAATTTTTTTTCAAACCACTCATTATGTTTATTCCCTGCAGCAGTTCTCATGTGACCCTCCAAGCGTGACGCTAGTCACCACAGCAGTGACTCTTATACAACTTTAATACAAACAGCTGTAATTACAGTATGAACATAAATAATGAGCACTGTGACACAAACTTCCCTGCACATCTTATATCAACGGCTAATTTGCTATGACACGATATAATCTACTATAAAAGGGAGTCTTTTGTTTTAAACCATATGACATGATGACACTGGAGATGATGTTAAATCATGGGTTCTCAAACCACCAAGCCCCCTATGATCATAACACAGATTTATTTTATGAACATAAACCAAGTATTTATGTATTAGATAAATATGTACTGTCACATTTAATTGTTGGAGCCACTAGATCTTGAATTTTTGACCAACAGAAGCAAATCAGTTACCACATGTTTTAGATTTTACTGCTTTTTATTTATCTGGCATTTATCATTTGGAGTTAAGAAAATCTCCTACTTTTTGAATTCATCTCATGAGATTAGAATGTCAAACCAAGCTTTTCATGAGAAGACACATTAAAGAAACAAGATTTAAGAATTGGACATGAAATACAGTAGGGCATGTTAAAGAATAGGGTATGTTTTGTTCTTTGAATTTTAAAATGCATTTTTACTATAGAGGCTCCCTAATGTTCTTTTGAACACTATTTCAAAGTTTAGCGATGATGTAAGAAAAATCTCTTCCACTGGCTAAGCTGTGAGTGATGATGATCCTCAGGATTGCATCATGTCAATAAAGTCCTCAGGATGCTCCCAGAATTCAGAGGTTTAACCTTTTTTTTTGTACACATGAAACAGCAGGGGCACACGGTGGCTTAGTGGTTAGCAAGTTTGCCTCACACCTCCAGGGTCGGGGGTTCGAGTCCCACTGTGGCCCTGTGTGTACGTTCGCATTTTGTGCTGTGGGGGTTTCCTCCGGGTACTCCGGTTTCCTTCCCCAGTCCAAAGACATGCATGGTAGGCTGATTGGCATGTCCAATGTATCCGTAGGGTATGAATGTGTATGTGATTGTGCCCTGCGATGGATTGGCACCCTGTCCAGGGTGTACCCCGCATTGTGCCCGATGCTTGCTGGGATAGGCTCCAGGTTCCCCGTGACCCTGAAGAAGGATAAGTGGTATAGAAAATGGATGGATGGATGAAACAGCAGGTTATACTTCAATTAATTCATTTTGCATAGTATGTGAAACAAGGCACTGGCAATATGTACAGCTATATGTTACTTGCATTAATCCAATTTAAATTCACTACGCACAGTGAGCTGTGTCTGAAGACCTTGTGCTTGAAGAGGTTACTCTATTTTTGGTTTGGATTATTGCACAACAAAATTTAACCAAAATGTAACCAAGGAGCCAACGTAGGATGGCAGGGAAATCATTGTAGCATCAATACCTCATTCTCTTTCTCTCTGATCAAGTCCGTTGCATAAGAGTGCAATCTTCCAAAATGGCTCCATTCTGGGGGTTTACGTCATTTTGCCTGCCATTTTGTACCAGGCTCAGTTCCGGCATTTAAACATCTCCATGTGTATGAGGAAAAAGGTATTCGAAGTATTAACATTTACCTCAGATCAAAGCAAGACAGGCTGATTTTATGGCCTGGCGGCTGAATGGAAATGTTAAAAGCTTGAAAGCTAAAGTTCATTGGTTCATGATGGGATATTAATGGCTCAAACAAAGTAATGGCAGAATGATTTATGGAGTTCAGTGTTAATAGCTGTAAACACATTAGAACACTATTATGCAATCTTTCCATTTGGCATTCCAGAAATATTTCCATTTGGTTAAAATTTTAATATGTCTGCTTTCATTTCAAATTAATTTCTAATTCTGCTATTAGAACTTTGAAACATTAGGTTGTTGTCTATTATTAGCTGAATATATCCTATCACATTAGCTGATTATCTATAGGGTTTCCCAAAAGTATTCACACTATATCCATTAAGATAGATAGAACGCCTTAAAGAAATGAAGAACGTATTGAAATCATTCTCATGCCTGGATCGGGAAGCTGTCGCAAGGTTGCGATGGACTTTAACAGGAAACATGGCAAGAACATCACACACGACACTGTTGCCAAACGTATTAACAAATTAAAAAAGTCTGGAAGTGTTGCATAACAACTGAGAAGTGGACGTCCTCGAACATCCACTGACGAAGGCACAACCAGCATCATGCTGGCAAACATAGTCCCCTATGAATGGAGACTTTTGGGTCACCCGGTATTCCTAGCCAATATGGACATATACTCTACTGGCCAAAAAAAAGGGCCAGTTCCACAATGGCAAAATATGAAGCTTTTATTGGTCTCAACAACAAATCATTGATCAGAAAATTAGCAAGAATTAACCGAATGCACTCTTGAGACCTTTGTTTAATTCTCGCTAATTTCATGACCAATGATTTATTGTTGGGACCATTAAAAGCTCAATATTTTGCCATTTTGGGCTTGGCCCATTTATTTATTTTTGGCCGGGAGTGTACACATTTAGAAGAAAACGGTTCCTTTCAGTGTTGCTAGGGTGGTACCCTCAAGGAACTCTTTAGCATGTATCTATTACATGGTAATGTGAATGCAGGATACCTCATCAAGGAATTCATTACATGATTGTTATATCTAGCTATAACTAGGTTTTGAAGTGATACTTTATTCCAGGTAAAAGATCCACACAAAAAGGTACAAATGATGCACGACTGAGGATACCACCCCAGTAACAAGGAAACACTTTTTTTTTAGAAACTGTATGCAAAAAGACGTACAGTTCAAAACTGAGCAGTTGGGATGTTACCGACTATGAATACATTATTACAAATGAACAAATGTGTTCTAAACAGATACAAATACAGATATGAATATGTGGTGCAGAATTGGTTTTTTGCTTGCTTTATTGTTGTAGAAAGGTTCTCATTGCATCTGGTTACTCTTAGAGGAGGTTTTTACTTTCATACTGTCAGATAATGAAGCTTGCTGTACAAAGAAAGACCAAGCTGATTGATGTGAAAGGATTCATTTATGATGGTTAGGGCCATGGTGGTTTAAATTAGACTACTAGTTTGTTCATATTTTGGGAAGTAGAACCAACTAAATCTGTTCAAAAATAAAAGGCTTGCACAAACAAAAATACTAACTCTGCGAGTGGGATTAAGAAAACAGTTCTGCACACATCTCTGACTGAGCCCAATTATGAGCTGGAGTGATGTAACTGAAGTTGAGGAACTGTGACAGACAGAATTCACACACCTTGGCCACGGCCACTCCAGGTTTAAATCCACATTCAGATTAAGATCCAGATATTTGGAGCCCTAAACATATACAGTTAGTGACGTTGCTTTATACCCCTACTGAACAGGAATTGGTCAAAATACTATTTTAGGCATTGACCATTTTTCCTGTGTAATGGAAAAAGGCTGCATCCCTGCTCAGCGTATAAAACCTGGCATTATCGATGCTAAGTGTTGATGCTTTAAAATGAATCCGAAGTGCAAAGCAAACCATGCCTGAATGTCTTATCAGTTACAGATCAGGGACTACATGCTGTGTTTCTTCCCTGATCATTTGATTGATGATAAGGTGATGAGTGAATGAACTCCGACTGTGTCTACATGTGACATGTGACACAGGAGTTTCATTGCCACCTCCTCCCACTCTCTGCTCCCACACTGGTTAATTATGAGTGCAGAAAAGCTGAACTCTGGTGACAGATGCATGACAGGTGAAATGTGTTAAAGCTGATTTGGTAGAAGCTTATATTTAGCTCAGCTGTGCGAGTAAAGCTTCTGAAGCTGTATGAGGTGAAACCAGCTGATAATTAAAGAATATTCATAGCGGTTGTAAAAATAACATGAATGTTTTTCTGTCTCATCCCATATATGTGTTAGTTCTCCGTCTGATCCTGGATTTGTCCGTTGTTCAAAGCTGTTGTCGCACTTGTTACCAAGACAACAAGTCTGTAAACTCAAACCTGCTCAGGAGCAGCTATCAACATAAACATGATTAGATTGCACAATTAGAAGCACTGTATATCCACTAAATCACACATTTCTATAAATATATTCTCGCTGCCCACTTTATTAGGAACACCTCATCATGTCATCTGCTTAGTTTGCATGAGCCTGTGCCTACATAAGCCTCATTTTCATGTGGTCTGATTAAAGTTTCAAAGTGTTATGCGTTCTGAGATGCTTTTCTGCTCAACACGGTTGAATGGAGTGGTTATTTGTTTTAGCGAAACCTTCCAGACAGCTCAAACCAGTCTGGCCATTTTCCTTTGACATCTCTCATCAGCAAAGTATTTATTTTTGTTCGCCGAACAGCTGCTCAGTGGATGTTTTTTCCACCAAGATTCACCAATATTCTGAATGACTGTTGTTTGTGAAAATCACAAAGATCACATTTTTTCACCCCTTTCTGATTTTTAATGTGGACATTCAACACAACTTTTGACAAGCATCTGAATGATTGTATGCATTGCCCCGCTGCCACATGATTGGCTGATTAAATAATTGCATGAATGAGCAGGTGTACAGGAGTTCCTATTAAAGTTGCTGGTGTGTATATTGCGTGATAAATAAGATTAATAAGATCGTCATGGAATTGCTATTTTGAGTTCCGAGATTAATTAAATTTGTGCTCTTGTGTGGAAAAAGCGATTTAAACAAGCAGCTTAATTTGTTTAGTAAGTATCCATTATGGTGTCAATGTCAAATGCTTGGGGCTGTGACATACATTGCAGTTTCCATCTATAGCATAATTTCAGGAGGACAACTGCAAAATATGTTTTTCCTAGGTCTATTGAAAGTGAATACTGAACTCTGCATACTAAAATATGTCTTTCACACCATTTCTGAGCAAAAATAAACCAAATGTGCTATTTAAAATAATTGTGCAATCTTTGGTGATATCTTGACTCTGATTCAGTATCCTGTAGCCACATTAACTAGAACTGTGTGTGCCTTACTACCTCGTGTGGAAGAAAAAGAAAGAAAGCGTGTAATAGTGTCTTCAGGCTTTCATACCATTTGCATTAGCCATCTCACTGATAAATGTTTCGAGTCTCGATAGATTTGCCCTTTCCAGTCCAAATAACAGTGTGCAGTTATCTCAAACAAGTCCATCCTGCTGCTGATCCAGTTTCCAGATGTGTCCGAAAGAACCAAATTAGCCCGTTATAAATGATCATGATTTAAATCTGGCATACATCATTTTGTGACCTTAGTATTAAAACGATAAAAACGAGTGATAGATAAACTCTAAAAATACAGGTCATGATTTTATCATGGATCTTGGATATTTAATAATAAAATTATGCAAGTAACTGTTTGGACCTGCTTATACAATATAAAAATGGTAAATTGCTTATTGCATGTGTGCTGTGAAAGACATAAGGAAATGACAATGCACGTCAGTGATTAAACATGATTTTTTGTGATCCTACCGTCTCAACTATTCATTTGCTCAGAATCAACACTGGTCGGAGAAAGTAGCAATAAAGACACCGTGTTCTCAAATAAAATTGTAAGCTCTAGAAGTCAGTGTCCAGGTCACATTAGGAACGAGGGCTTTTCTGAATCTCCACCCATTTGTTTTAGCATTCAACAGCACCCTTTCTCATTGAGCAGGAGAGAAGAGAAAGGGTGGAAGGGTAACGTGTGAGTCACCACGTACTGTAGGTTGATTCATAGCAAAACTCTGCCTATTTATTGTCAGTGGACACTGCCCTGAGGTAATGTTGGTTCTCTAATAATGACACAATACCCTGGTGCCATAGAGCTAAAATAATGGCTCTTAGGTTAACCCTCCCTGAGGCCACATACAAGGAACAATATTGTGGCCATCACCATCTTTCTCTGAGAATCACTGGAGTCAGATTCTGTCCTAATGACTAAGCCAGCTTTGAAAGGTTATTAAGGACAGGAAATGCAGAAATGCATACAGTACAGTGAGAGTGGAAGCAAAGCTCACTGACTGGTTTAATAGATATTTCAGCCAGTATACATATAATCTACAACTTCATATATTATAGAGGGAAAAAATGGTAGCACTTTCTTTAGCAAGTCCAATGAAGACAAGCTACAAACCACCTACAGACTCTTAATGACCTGTCACATGACTGAAAATAATCAGCTACTTCTAAATAATACATATGTCAACAGTTTAAGTTTGCTGATTTCTAATACTTTATCAGATCTGCACACACTCTATATAGTATCAACGTCTTCACTTTTTCTTTTACTAAAGGTCTACTGTATGGTTGTTAAATACGGAATTAACATAATGGGGCATGCTTTTACAGGAAAATAATCAAGGGCAGGCAAGTGTATGTTACTGTTACCACCCTGACGTTGATGAGTTTCCTTTAACTCCATGTCCCAATGTGTATTATTCCATGTATATCACAGCAACTGTGCTTGTTTTTGTTTTTAAAGACAAGAAATTTAATACTTTGGCAGTTACATTTAATGTTTAATGTGGAAACAAGTTATTTCCTGTTATGTTTTACGTTACAGCAGCTATAAACAGATGATCTGTCACCAGCCTCTCTGTTTATTCTCTCTCATGAACTTAATAAAACAGAATGAGACATTAATAAACAAATAAATGTTTCCTTACAGAAGACATGACCATATTAATATTTACAAACATTTAAAAAATCTGTTTATATTCCGTGCCCACCATACATGTCGCTGTGTATGTTGTTACCATAGACACAGTAACACATTCAAACAAGTGTGATTTGCAGCTGCACTACCGTCAGAGTAGAACACACTCTGATAGATAATTCATATCTGATCATTTAAGTGATCTGTTGTATAAATGTTAGTATATAATATATAGACTATCTGTTTTCTATGCAGTATTTTTGATGATCCAGTTTATAACTCCTGATGTTTAGTAGATCATCTACAGAAGAGCAACTCATCTTCAGTGAGATCATAATTTTTAAATTCAGCTCCTGTGATGTCAACTGACACATTTTAGGATATGATTTGTTCAAACGTACTTATACAGTTGATAGGCTGCTACATGAGAGTTGCTAGATGGTTTGAAGAGTCTGCATATCTACATGAAGTATTACCAAAGAGGTCATACACTTAAAATCTTTGAAAGGAGGAATAATTTAACATGAGTTCAAACACATAAATTTGAAACAATTCACATGAAGTTGTTTTAATATGAACTGAAATCAACCTAAATCCTTCTGTACATTTTTTCCATCCATCCATCCATCCATTTTCTATACCGTGCATTCTACAGGGTCACGGGGAACCTGGAGCCTATCACAGGAAGCATGGGGCACAAGGCGGGGTACACCCTGGACAGGGTGCCAATCCATCGCAGGACACACTCACATACACACCCACACACCCATTCATACACAACCAGCTTACCATGCATGTCTTTGGACTGGGAGAGGAAACCGGAGTACCTGAAGTAAACCCCCACAGCATGGGGAGAACATACAAACTCCGCACACACACGGCAGTGACGGGAATCGAACCCCCAACCCTAGAGGTGTGAGGAGAACGTGCTAACTAACTAAAATGATATTGAAAATATACACTGGGAAAAAAATCTGCATTTGATATTATTACTGTTGAGTCCTGTGTAAAATGTATTAATATAAATTAGTTATTATAAATTAATTATTTTCATAATTATGTATATGTGTGTGTGTGTGTGTGTGTAATATATATATATATATATATATATATATATATATATATAATATTTTAATTCCATTTTGAATTAATTATGGCAAATTCATGGATTAAAAAAGTAAATACATGTAAACATCTTAATTTACTGTCAATGGACAAGAAATCTTGTCATTTTAAGATCCTAATTCTGACTTCCAAAAAAACAGTATTGATTATTGAATATTATGTGATAATGGGTGTTTGCAATCAGCCCCGGTTGATAGAGTGTTCTCTAAAAGCTTGTGTTTGATTTATTTATTGATTTGCTGACGTTTAATACCTTTCCTCTTTTGACTTTTTGGACTTTCCGAAACAGGAGTCTGGGAAAAGAAGCATATGGTGTGTGTGTGTGTGTGTGTGTGTGTGTGTGTGTGTGTGTGTGTTTTGTGATAATGAATGATTACATAATTAATTACACACTCACACACACACACACACACACACACACACACACACGTAAAAATTCTAAAAAAATAAATAAATAATTTATCCCATTATTTTCAGGATCTCTAAAAAAAACATTAATAACCAAAAAAAATCATAGCCAAAAAAATTTGTCATTTCAATTCAATTACCTATAACTGTGTGTTCTTTAGGGAACCCTTGGGACAATCTGTTTTATTCTAGAAGTGCTTAAATGCAAAGACTTTTTTTTTGTGCCTGCGTCAGAGTGTAAACACACACTCGATCATGATTCGTCAGTCCCGCTGCAGGCAGGACTGAGCCATATAAAGCCAGGCAGAGAGGAGGAGACTGCTCTAAGACTCTAGCGATCCTTTCCTTGACAAATCATACGTGTTTCTCTGCGTCTGTTGGATTTGTTTTCTCTTCACCGCCACCATGTGTAAGGGGCTTGCAGCCCTACCTGCAACCTGTTTAAAAAGGTATGAGCTTTTTCAAACATCTTTTGGCTTGTTTCTATGTACATACAATTTATTTGACTTTACTTGAAAACAAAATCTAAGTACTGTTTATCGGACAAGAGAACATGAGATTAAGGTTATTGAGTAGGTGATGTGACATTTGTTTAAGAACACTTGACAAAGTGAGCTTCGTTTATTCACATGTCTTAGTGAGATTTCCTTTTGGCAAATGATTTCACACACATTTCCTTTACAGCGCAAAGGACATAAAACATAAGATTGGGTTCCTGCTTCAGAAGGCTGAGCCGGTTCAAGAGCAGAAGCCTGTGAAGGAAAAGGAAAAGCCTGCCGTGGAGAAAAGGTGAGAATCGAAAGATAAAAGATCACACTGTCTTTTAAAAATGTATTTCATATGAAGACTTTTGATGGTTATACAAACTGGATAGCTCCAATTAATTTTTTCAAATGGTAGAATTTAGTTATTTATTTATGTAGAAAGGAATACAATACAAACAAAAAAATCCAATATGTCAATTATTCCTTTTTCAATTATTAAATCTTATTTAATTTCAGTTTAGATGTCATTAAAAGATCAAATATACCCAGATATCAAAGTTGTGACTAAATAATAATTATATTTATATAGATATATATAGATAGATACAGTATGAATATACTATACTATGCATATACTATGAATTAGTATATAATTATATATATAACAATATAACAATATACACTTTTGTAAATACTATAACAATATATTTATAATATTTATCTATTCATATTCTTACTGTATAATAAAAACAATACGTGCTTATCTTAATTTTTTTTTTTCTTTCTATAATTGCAGCTCTGCTCCTATTGATACTGAGAAATGGAAATCATCATTTAACAACCTGGTTAATAATGAAGGTAAGTGAGAGCTTTCATTAAATGAAAGAAATTAAGGTGTAACATGAATGTGTCATTTCAATTCCACCCTGGTCCATCAAGATAAAGGAAGTAAAAGTCACAGCTAGAGCGAAACTTAGATTAAGTGGGAGTGTGAGTGCTTCTGTCATGGGGCCGACCTCGTGGCTATGTTCTCATGCCTCTGGAAGTGTGCTACGTGTCCACATCTTGGCCTCAGTGGCCTCCAAGCAGTTCTAGTTTTATGCTCTGTTAGTCCTTTAGGGGTCAGGCACCACAGGGACAGAACTGAAGAGCAGGGCTTTCTGGGAATCTCGTCAGAGTCGGATCAGTGACCTCTACATTCTGGATGTCCTTAAAGGCCTTCAACCCCCCCCACCCTACTCCCTTCCCCAGAGACTGAAGTCAGATAGACAGAAGCAAAGTTCATTTAGATGACATAAAGTTGTGAAATTTGCATCAATCATCCAGGTAACAATGCCTTCCCTCTCCTCTTTCAGTTGGACGGGCTGCCTTCACCGCCTTTTTAAAGTCCGAGTTCAGCCAGGAGAACATTGAGTTCTGGGTGGCGTGTGAGGACTTCAAAAGAACTCCTGCGCCTGAGATGCAAGCCAAAGCCAAGCAGATTTTCAAACAGTTCATCGACGTCGATTCAATGAATGAGGTGAGACAACATCCTATACTAACCTATTATATTATTTACATATAGGTGAGGTAGAAAAACATTTCACAAGTGATTATGTGAGCAATATGTAATAACATGTGACAAACAAGTGAAAGTGCACATCTTATGCCTGAAATTACATGTGTGAATTCAATCCGTGGTATCATGGGAATAATATATTATGAACAAAGGACCTATATGTGAAAAATGAACATGTGAAAAGACATGAATCATGTAAGAAAATCACAAATAAAACCACATGCCATATATGAACTTTCTTTTACTTTCACACTATCCGTTGTTACCAAGATGAGGACGGGTTCCCTTCTGAGTCTAGTTCCTCTGAAGGTTTATTCCTCAGATCATCTTAGGGAGTTTTTCCTCACCACCGTCACCACCGGCTCGCTCAATAGGGATAAATTCACACACTTAAAATCTGTATCCTGTGTTTATATATTTCTGTAAAGCTGCTTTGAGACAATGTCCGTTGTAAAAAGCGCTATACAAATACAATTTAATTGAAGTGAATATATGGGAAAACAACAGCACTTGAATATAAATGTAATCAATAAAATAATGATAAATTATAAATTAGATAAATAATAATTAAAAAAACCCCACATGCTCTCAAATAGGCATAAAATGTGTTGGAGAAATAAATAAATAAATAATTTGTGTGAAATTTCTGTGAATAAATCGATTATTTTCAAAACTTTTAGGTCAATTTGGACTCTGCAACAAGAGAAGAAACTCTGAGGAAGCTGGAAAAGTGTGACGTGACCTGTTTCGACGAGGCTCAGAGTAAGATTTTCACGCTGATGGAAAAGGACTCATACAGGCGCTTTCTGAAGTCCAAACTGTTCCTTGACCTGTCTCAGCCATGCAGGAATGAGAAACACTGCCGTCTGGAGAGGAAAGGGACATTTACTGAGATTAACCACTGTCTCCTGTCTCATTGTGCCTAAATCTAAGACAGAGATCTTTCTTAGGCTTAGAGTTTGGGGATCAGATCACTTGTATAAGGAGGGCAAGAGAGTTAAAGGTGAAGGGTTATGTCACTGAAGTAAACACAATTGGTCTAACACCAGAAACAGCAAATAAGAATGTGCTTTAATTGTTTTTTCAGGTGCATTTTGCTTTAATGTGTTTAGAATAATTTGAGAAAATTATTCAGAACCACCAGTGCAGCATTTCTGTTTATTACTGTATTTTGGTAATTTTGTACACAAACAAAAATAAATAAAAGAAAAAAAAAGAAGCCACCTTTGAAACCCTATCAGACGATGTTGTAAGAATAAAGTTTACAGTGTCTAAGTGAATAACTGTTACAGAAGATAAGGAAGGCCTGGGCTACATAACTGTTTAATCTGTGTATGTTATATATAAATAAATCTAGTCTTAGTAACAATGAATGATGCTCTGGAATACTAACGACAAACAAATGTGACAAGTTATATTTATGAAATGTGATGTTGTCCATTTGTTACAGTGCTGTGAATTTAACAAGTCTGTCCTATTGTAATGTCACTTTACTGTAAGTCTTATTAGAATAAATGGATTTAATCTGTTTACATATATGTTTATGCGCATGTATTACACATATTTATTGTAGTATTTATGAATAAAAATGTCCAACCCAACACAATATGGTCTCTGAGATTAAATAATACAGAAAATAAAAAAATTGAGAAAGTAAAAGGGGACGGATTGAGATATTCTTTACAGGTAGAGAGAGTGTTCAATGTGATGCTCATGTTATAATTTAGAGACGATCATCGTACTGTGATGCATTTATGAAAGTGAAACATGACCAAACGACAAATGTGTCATATACCATCATGCCAGTTAACATGTCCATTCCCTCCATAGCTTTTCACATTTTTACACATCTGGTTATTTTAGGGGCTTCAGAGGGGGCACAGTGGCTTAGTTGTTAGCATGCTTGCCTCATACCCCTGGGGTTGTGGGTTTGATTCCCGTCGCCGCCTTGTGTGCATGGAGCTTGCGTATTCTCTCTGTGCTTCTGGGACTTCCTCTGGGCACTCTGGTTATTGTCTATTTTATGAGATTTAATAATTTACATAGAAAACAATGAGCAACAACTGGAGGAAACCTGTACACTGTGATACAGAGCAGGAAACTTTCCATCACCTCTTACAGATCTGAACTCTTTAAGATGTTAACATAAGAACATGGCTTTTTAAATAGCGACCAGTAAAGATGTTGTCATTTAGGCTCCTCAGAAAATTTCTGCCTTGCTTGGGAGAAACACTTGTAAGGAGGTTAAGATTGTTTCCAGTCGTGCTTTTCAGACAGGCAAGGTTTTAAATGTCCCTGACCCCCCCCCCCCTTTTTTGTGTCTTTTCCAAACCATTACAAAAGTACATAGGAATCTGATTTAAAAACCCGATTTAAAAGTATTGGTGTTTGCCCCCAAACCTGGTATTTCACAAAATTTTGCAAGAAAATCAATTAGCCAGAAGTAATAAATGGATTACTAGATTCTCCATTTGGTGTAATGTATGAAAGCCATTGTGATTTTATTATTATCTTATTGTTTTTATTTATTTATAACAACAACAAAAAACAACGTTGGACCAGTATACTTATCAAGCAACTATCAAGCTGGACCATGAAATACTAAAAGTTATATAAATAGAGAAGCCCAGTCTGAATACAGAGAACATTACGTGCATAAATATTGACATAACTTTTAAACTTAATCGACTATGAATACAGAACAAAGAAAAAGATATATACAAAGAGAAATAAATCCACCAATCAGGGACAGTCGAGTGAAAGTAAATAATCTCTCACACTTGTGCACTCCACCCAAACCATTTGTCCACTGCGGGTGAATCCATTGGGTTTAGTGTTCCAGGGGGAAACGGGTAGTTGATAAACAAGTACACAGTGGAAAGGAGGCAACTGCATTGCTGAATGGTGAGTTCTGGACATTCTGAGCTCAAGGAAGGAACTCAGACCAATCCTCCTGGTTCTCAGCACAAAATGATATTTAGAAACAGCTGACCTCCTGGTTTGCCTGTTCAACTTATTTGTTAACTTGTGGGTGGTAACCAGATGTTAAACTTACAGAGACACCCAGTTTCTTCATGAAAACTGGACCAGACCTGGATGTGAGCATGGTCACTTATAATGTCTTCCGGGATTCAATAGTAACAGAACATGTTTACAAAGATGAACTCTGCTGTTTTGAATGAAATAGGCAAACCATTTTGAGAATCGATCTATGATGACCATGATGACTATGTCCTTGTAACCGTGAGACTGATGGCAAGGTGAGACCAGGGTCGCTGGGGTGTGGGTAAGGTCATGAGTTGAGAAGCTGGTAGAGTGCATGGTACTATGGCTTGGGCAAATGTGGTGCTTGAAAAGATGAATCGGTATATGTCAGTCAACATGTCAGGCCACCAACATCTTGCACTGAATAGGTGGTAGGTCCTGTGTGTGTCTGGACCATCTGGTGATTTCTTTGTTGAACCAATAGATTTGTGGGTCATGGAGCTGCATCCAGGGAGATCCTAGAATGATGGGGTGCTTAGTAGTGACAGTAGTTAGAAATGAGATGTATTCTTGAGTGAGAGTCCTGACTTTGAGAAGGAGGGGTTTGTTGCAAAGTGTTACGGTTCTGTTTCCCATGTGTCCATCATCAATAGCAGGAATTTTCAGAGGATGTTGAAGTGATTGTGTGGGGATGTTCAGTTTCTGTCCGATGGCTTGGTCCATGAAATTGCCAGCAGATCTGGAATCAATCAATAAAACAGTGTTTTATCTGCACATTCAGAGTAATGAACTAGTGAGATCAGAAATAAGATGGACCCACCTTAGAGGAGCAGGTGAAGGTTTTGATTCTCTCAGTGTGGTTGTGTTTGGCTAGGGGTTTGGCACGAGAAGGAAACTGTGCCAGGAAGTGGTTAGGGTTACCATAGTTAGAGCAGAATTTTTCCATTCTGTTCTTCTCTCTCTCAGTGCCTTGAGCCACCTGGATCGTTGCAGAACAACTGCTCTCTGGCTGCGAGTTCAACATTTCCTTAGGCACTTGGCGGTTGCGAGTGAGGTGATCCAGATGAATAGCTAGATCAATCAATGAATTGAGTGACATTTTCTCATCTTGGCAAGCCAGTTTAATCACTGGCAAAATGTGGCCTTGAGCTCTGATTCATTCCATCCGAATCCCACTCTCTCTATGATAACTCTAAGGCATACTCAGCTGCAGCTCTTTGCCCCTGGATTATGGCAAGAAGCTGTTCCCCAATTTCTTTGTCTTTGGGGGAATGATCAAATTTCTACTGTAAAAGTTGCTGGACAATGGTTGTGAGCATTGCAACCGAAAACTTTTGCATTGGGCAGTCTCTTCTGAGTACTTGTCCGGATGGGAGGCGAGTGAACATGGAGGCGCAGCTGGAGCTCCTGGTGCAGCGAAGGTGGGCGGAGTTAATTTGTGAGCATCGTCAGCTTTGCATCCAGCTCAGCCAGTTGTTGTTGATAGTCCACCACAAGTCTTTCTTGGGCTGCCATGATGTTTTGTCAGTCCTGCTCTCCTGCTGCATTCATACGATAGGCAAAGTAATCTGTCATGCAAGGAAGTGAGAGATGAATCCAAATGCAGTTTAGTGTTTTATTAGAAATACTAACAAACAAATCCAAAATGTGAGGTAAATGACGTAAACAGAAACAAGCAAGAAGTCAGGTCACGTGATCAACAAACCACTATAAGAGGGCAAATCCAAAAACCAGAGAGCAAAGCAAGATAAAGCAAAACAAAAAATAAAACAAATGATCAAAACACAGACTATAAGGCTTGGTAAGTTACCTAGCAAGCATAGGAAAAAGTTGATATTTATAGGTTGTGGCCATATTTGTGTGTAACGGGTGAATTCAATTTAAAAGCTATGTCAATAATTACACTTGGAAAATTCCTCATATTTAGCATAAGCTCACACAGGTGCTTAAGTTTGTTTTCTAAACAGTCCATTCAAATAATCAGAAGTTACCTGTGTGTAGTTCACACCCCTGGAGTTGCTGGATTTTTTTGCGTAAACATGTCCAAAATGGGGTTTTATAATAATGTCTAGACTTTTTTTTTTGTAGTCTTAGTTATAATTATTACATATAACTATGGCAAGTTTAATTTAGCAGAATGGCTTCTACCCTCATTATTCAACAGCTTATAAAACAGCACTTGATCAAGTATGTCCGATTTCTTTCATTTAAAAAAAAATAAATGGTGTGATAGTTAATTGCACTTAATCGAGTTCATGACACCATAATGTGTTCACACAATGTGAGATATTTTAATCCCATTTTATAATTTGATATTACATTTGAGCTGTGAAATTAATAACATAATGACAACATTTTTGTTAATTTGATACACTCTCCTGAAAAGAAAATGTGTGCATGATTTACAGCAGTGGTCACCAAGCCTGTTCCTGGAGATCTACTACTACTGATTTTGTAGGATAAGCCTACCAATCACTCATCTAATACACTGACTCAATACAGCTGACTTTAATGTAATTTATTATTTTATCATGTTTGTGGTCAGAAATGTCTCTGATTGTTGTCTCCCATTAATATTATCATTTATATGTGTTTAATATTAGCCTCAGATGGCATTCTGTAATTTCTATGAGTGTTGTTAGAGCCCAAAACAGAAATTTCAGAGAGACAACATGGTTACATCATACTATAAGAGTGTTGCACGTGATTTAATACTCTAATGAGCCAATATCAAGCAAGAAAAATCCAGAAGCAGAAATGTTAGACAATTTAAACAGGAAAGTAGGAGCTCTGAGGTGGGAAAGCTACCTGCTGTGCCACCATGCCTCCCTAGTTTTAACACTTTTGTTCCAGACATAATGTTTCCTGAGGAAATGATTTTTTCCACAAAATGTTGGTTTCAAGCTAATTTGTTGCCTGTAATTTATATTAGGCCAAAGAATCTAACACCGGGCCTCATTTTTCAAATTTTTTTTTGGGTAAAGTTGTATGTAAATGTTTGCATAAGCCAAACCAAACTCAAAATTTCCACCAGATTTGTATTTAGTTTTGATAACAATGATTTTCTTCGTACTCGTGTGTATGTTGATGAATGCCACTCATCCATAAAGTGTGCGCACTCCAAAGCTCATTTGCATTGAGGTTTTGTTGGGTTTGGCTTTGTGTATTGGCTAGATACGGTGATAAGGTAGTAAGAATTTTTTTAAAGGTATAAGCAAGTAAGCTTGCCTTTATCTTTTTCTGTTAGCCTAGGGGGTTTACTTTATTATTTCAGCCTAGGCTGGTGTGACGCAAATGACTACGTATAACACTCACAATAAAGCTGCTGTAAATTGTAATAAAGTCACCAACATACACTCAACGGTCACTTTAACAGCTGTACACCTGCACATTGATGCATTTATTAAATTAGCCAATCATGGAGCAGCAGCACAATGCATAAAATCATGCAGGCACAGGTCAAGAGCTTCAGTTAATGTTCGCATCAAACATCAGAATAGAAGGAAAATGTGATTTCTGTGACTTTAACCGTGGCATGGTTGCTGGTCTCCTGGAATTCTCACACACAATACTCTCTTGAGTTTACGCAGAATGGTGCAAAAAACCAAAAACATCCTGTGTGCGAAGGGTCTGCATGCTGAAAGGTTGAGGGGATAGATCAGAGGAGAATAACCAGACTGGTATGAGCATCCACTCTTTACAACTGTACTGAGCAGAAAAACATCTCAGAATGCAAAACACATCAAACCTGTTGTTCCCTCAATGTTTTTTTTTTTTTTTTTTTTTTTTGCACCATGCTGTGCAAACACCTAGAGACTGTTGTGTGTGAAAATCCCAGGAGATCAGCAGTTTATGAAATACTCAGACTAGCCCATCTGGCACCAACATCCGTGCCATAAAGTCAGAGAGATCGAACATTTTCTTCATTCTGATGTTTGATGTGAACATTAACTGAAACTCTTGACCTGTATCTGCATGCTTTATGCATACTGACACTTAACATACAATCCAAAATATTTGGGAAGGAAATGTTGATCTTCTGATTGTATACATAATAGGGAAATAGGTTGCACTACCAGTTTATAAATCATGGTGGTTTAGACTGGGTAAGGACTTGGGAAAATATTATGTGCAGGCGAAAAAAAACCCACAAGAAAAAATTGCTTTCAGTAAGAGAATCTCACATGGTTAGAATGTCCCGATCAGACTGTGTCCTTCCTATGATTTTGTAGACAGTGAAAAAAAAAAAAGCAGTGCTGTATAATAATTCCATGACACTGGAAACTTGCTTTGCTGGGAATAACTCTTGAGATGTTTAGACTGTAAAATGATTGAGTCATAAGTGTTATATTGAGGTCTACCACATTTATACAAAGTTTCCCAAATAGTATGAAATTATAATTTATGAATTGCAAGGGAAGATTAGAACATGCATTATTTTATCAATATCGTAATGAAAAAACAAAAACAAACAAACAAACATACACACAAAAAACAATCATTAGGTAGCTGATTAAATGTACTTAACACCACAAACAGTAAGAATCTTTTATTCATTTCTATTAAATTATGTCTAATGAGCGCAGGGTATGTTGTTATTAAACAGGCCAATTAAATTAGTCTTAAAGTTCTATGAGTACATATGGAGGTTTCATTAAATCAAGCTTTGACATCTTCGGTGTGGAGATTGCTTTTAGGTCAAACGCTCTACAGCTTCAAAGGAAACAGGATAACCTGGGACAGTTAAGTGGATGAATAAATAAGGTTCTGGCAGAACAGAGTCAGAGATTTTTTTTTTTCTTGTATGGTTTATCTCCATCTGTTCTCTGGTTTCTCTCGTGGCTCGATGTTGTGAGCAGACTGCAGGCTACTCATTATGGTGGAACACTGGCCTTGATGCAATTACATGCTGCCCTGTAGCTTTAGGTGTGACAGGGGCCTGCTAGAACATTGGAGTGGTTTTGAAATGTCAGTCTGACACACACACACACACACACACACACACACACACACACACACACACACACACATACTTTCCCTATTTGCAGCATTGCAGCCTAATTCATTATTATTCAAGGTTTGGAATTTCAAACCAAGATTTATAACCTTAAAACTTGAGAACACTAATTTGAATGTTAATGCTTTGACTACATGACAGCAAATACTCTCGACTGAGTGAAAGCCAGCTAGACTCTAATCGAGTTAAATAAAACTGTATAGGTGATTACCAAGGGCCTGTAAAAGCTGAAAAATCCATTTATTCCAGCCCTAACAATATTATCCCTTATTAAATCTCATTACCATAGCATTTGGCCTTAAGCATTTTTGTCTGAGCTAGACACAATGTGATGTGTTAACTAGCATGTCACTGTTGTTTTCACCTCAGCTATAATGGAATAAATTGTAAGAGTGTTGTTGTGTTACTGCTTGTCATTGGTTTAGCCACTTATCTAGTCTATACTAACGTAGTATATTGTCTCGTTATAATGATCATCTAAATAAATGCACCATTTTCACCTCGGCCATTTTGCTTATGATGTCACCCTGAGCTCAGGGTAGGAATAGGGCAAGTGGTCAGGCAGCAGATATGGAAAAATTGACCGAAACATGTGTTCCACACAGAGCTTTTAAAAACATTGAGAATTTTGTGGTGGGCCAGGAAAACCCATTGGATATAGATGTGACTGATTTCTAGCAAGCAGCCAAAAAAGATGAAAAATTTCTGACATAATTGTATTTCACCAAAATTATGTGGAAATTATGCTTTTAATCTTGATGCTGGGGGGTGGGGGGGTGGGGGGGGTGGGGAGGTGGGTCTGGGGGTGGGTGGATTGGGCACGTTGGCTTTTTGTTTAGAATGTTTACCTTGCACCTCAGGGGTTGGGGGGTTTGAATCCCGACTACGCTCTGCGTGCACAGAGTTTGCATGTTCTCCTTGTGCTTCAGGGGTTTCCTCTGGTTTCATCTCCCAGTCCAAAGACATGCGTTGTAGGCTGATTGGCATTTCCAAATGGTTGGTAGTGTGTGAATGGGTGTGTGTGCGATTGTGCCTTTCGATAGGTTGGTACCCCATCCAAGGTCTCCCATGCCTTGTGCCCCAAGTTCCTGCGGATAGGCTTCAGGCTCCCCTGTGACTCTGTGTAGGATAAGCAGCATGGAAATGGATGAATGATCCAGATGATGGATCTGGCTTGGACTATTGACCTGCCATGTGTTGGCAAAAGCAGTCAATCTGCCAAACTATATCTAAACCCTTGTTAGCTAACTACGATTTCATCACACAGTGAATGTAATGCTTTTTTGGAAAGCTATATACCATAGTGAAAAGTATATAAGCCTAATCAATTCAGCTTGTAATCATATAGAGGCTTTCTAAATGTCCACAGAATTAAATCATTAAATGAAAACCATGTCGCTGTCAGACTTGCTGTTTCATCACGTTTCCCTTTCTGATATTTTATGTAAACATTACTTGTAGCTCTTGATACTTATCTTGTGCTTCTGCCACCTGGTCGGCTGATTGAATAATTCCATGAATGTGCAAATGTACAGGTATATGCAGGTATTTGCATGTTATTTGCATGATATATTTTCTAAAGTAATGTAAGAAAGCAAAGAAAGGAATGCTCCACTCCTGATGCGTATGGGCCGCAATGCTTTGGTGTAAAAACAGCATGTGAAGCGCATTAAGTAATCCCGCTCAAACCAAAAAAACCCAGCCATTTGTTAACACTTATTTATGACAAGCAGGGTTCAGCACCCTTGCATGTAACTAATTTGGACATAACAGCTGAGATGTGGTGCACACTATTGATAGACTGTTGTGTGACGCACAATCCCAGTACTCTCATTAGACTCTGTGACTGAATAATGCCTGCAGCTTGTGCTGTCATTAAAGTATTACTAAATGTAGAAATATAAAGAACATGTGCTATGTTTCCTGATTCATGTATAAGAATTATATGTGATCTGATATGTTTTATATTGATTTGTTGAGATAAATAATGACATGGACAAGGACATTTTAAGAAAGTACACAAAACATTGCATTTATTTGAATCTAATGCTCTCTTTCTGCACACTGAAATGTCTAGTTCTTTCTGCAAATGGGTTGTTTACAAGGATTTATCTAGCCTTGCATCTGGGCTTTGTGCATACACTGCCTGGATTCTGGTTCATGTTTTTTGTGAGTGTGTGCCTGGAGCACATTTGTTTCCATTTGTGAGGTCTCATAATGGGCTGGCAGAGCACTGTTGTGCTCAGTTTGAAGGCAATTTTTTACACGCTTACACCCACACATACATGAAGATCTCAGACCCAATCCCTCACCAAGGTTCAGACACTTTTCTGTATAACTTCTTTTTTTTTGCTTTGGAAATCAGCCTGCTTGTTTGGAGACAGAGTGTCTTTGTGAGATAAACAAGACTTTATAAACAAGTAGTTCCCTTTCAAAGGGAACTCAACATTGCGTGAGCTCCGTGCTGTGGGAAGCGCCCTCGTGCGTGACCGGCATCTGAACCTTGTGTAACATCATGCCTATTTATAGGCCTGTCGTGATCAGGTGACGTGGCAATTAAACACGTCACGTGATATAAAAACAGCACCTGTGAACCACGCAGTCAGCTTTATTATCTTCAGCGAGACTGCATATCGGTTGTTTGTGTAACGCATGCAAAAAGACGCATTTCCTCTCTATCTTTAAAAAAGAAAGAAAGAAAAATCTCTTACTTTTCTGTCCCTTTTAAAAGAAGAGAAAACTATGGGTGAGAGAGAATTCAGGAAGTGTGCCACGCTTTGCTCCCATTTCATCACGGGGGGATGGACACACATTCTGTGTGAAGTGTCTGGGGATGGACCATGCCAGGGCAGACCTCGAGGAGTCTGACTGTGCGCATTGTGAATGCCTTAAAATTAGGCAGCTCTGCTCATGGCTAGCATTCTTCTTGGCCGAAGGGAGTTGGGTTTCAGAGCCTTGTGGATCTGGGCTGGCTGCTGCCAAGGTAGCCAGGTAGTTCAGGTCCTGGGGATGTCTTATGGATTTGGAAGAGGAGCCAGAGACAAACGCTGCTCTATCTCTTGCTCTGCCTTCTGGGTCCGGCTCTCTGCCAGAATTTGGAGCTCGCTTCGTGACTCCTCCCTCCACTATGGAAAGCCAGAACACCCTCTCTGACTCCAAGGAGCCAGTAAGGGGTGCCACTGCACCAAAAACAGGGAGCAGCTCTCAAGCATATCAAGAGCTGCTTGAGGTGATTACTAGGGCAGTTGAAAAACTAAATCTAGACTGGCCCAGGGAAGATGGAGTGGCTCGTAGCAGGCTGGACGAGGGGAGAGGCACAGTCGCAGGGACTGTGGCAGGCCACAGTCGCAGCCTGCTAATAGGTCTGATCTAAGAATGATCATAAAGGCCAAGCAGACAAAGAAGGAGTGGTCCTGATGGTCCGTGGATCAGGGGACGTGAGGTTGATAGGACAGTTATCCCCAGTACTACTGTAGGGCCTCCCCTATCCAAGGTCGTCCCAAGTTTTCAGTCTTCTCTGGTCAGCAAGCTGTCACAGGGCAATGAAAATCTTATGCTTTCCCTCCAACAGAATGCAGAAGATTTAACATCACTAAAAGACCATCTGGCAGCATGGAAACTACTCTCCATGGGTTCTGTGCACTGTACAAAAGGGTTACCAGGCCCAGTTCAGAGCTCGACACCCACTTGGACAAAGGGACCATAGAACATGTACCTCGCTCTCTGAGGGAGGGACGTTTTTACAGCTATTATTTCCTGGTCTGCAAAAAAGATGGGAGTATGTGGCCAGTTTTAGATCTGCATCAGCTGGACCGTACTCTTCGTATATACATACAGGTTCAAGATGCTGATTCTCAAACTTATAATTCCACAGATTCAGTTTGAGGACGAGTTTGTGACGATAGATCTAAAAGATACATATTTCCACAAAGAAATATCACCCAGTCACAGGAAGTTCCTGAGGTTTGTGTTTGGAGGCAACGTATACCAATATCAGGTTCTTCCCTTCGGGCTAGCTTTATGTAGTAAACTACCTGGATGACTGGTTAATTCTAACACAATCCAGGGAACTGGTGCTTCAACATTACACATGTTGTTCTTGCCCACATGAGGAGCTTGGGGCTCAGGTTGAATCTCAAGAAAAGTATCCTTTCTCCAGTGCAGAGGACAACTTTTCTAGGGGTTACATGGGATTCAACTGCGGTGAGGGCATTTCTATCCCCAACATGTGTAGGGTTAATCCTATCAGCATTGAGCAAGATAAAGCTGGGTCTGCTTATGGCAGGAGCAGCCAACGTCATACTGTTGGGCCTATTGCACATGAGACCATCTCAGTGGTGGCTGAAAAGTCGGGGGTTTCGACTGAGGATGAAACCTCCAAGAGTAATCAGTGTCACGTGGTGATATCTACGTGTTCTGAGAATTTGGAGGCGTCACTGGTTTCTAGCCTTGGATCACACTCTAGGGTCATCTCCTTATCGCAAGAAAGTAATGACAGACACCTCCCTCACAGGCTGGGGTGCAGTTTTAGATGGATGTCCAGCTCACACTATTTGGAGCAGCCCTCATCTGGAGTGGCATTTAAATCACCTAGAGATGCAGGCCGTATTTCTAGCACTGAAATTCTTTCTTCTTCAATTAAGAGGTCACCATGTGTTAGTTGTGACACACAACACAGCGGTGGTCTCATATATCAACCAACAGGGAGGGTTATGTTCACACCCCCTATTCAGGCAGGTGCAAATAATTCTTCTCTGGGCAGAGGGAAAGTTCTAGTTAGTGAGTGAGTACATTCCGGGCAACTGGAATGTGGGGGCAGAAATCCCGTTGATGTAGGGGCTGAGGCCTGGGGGTTGGAGGCTCCAACAGAGTCTAAGTGGTGGAGTCCATATGGTGGAGTTTTGGCCAAGCGGAATTGAATGTGCACACTGCCAGCTATGGTTTGCCTTCACTCCTCCCGCACCATTGGGGCAGAGGTCACATCACATCGAGCTGCTCCCACAAGTTCTAGCGAGGCCGTCTACGTCTGCTGCTAGTAGAACCTTTCTCATCAGCTCAAATATGGTTCTCAGAGATAATATCCCTGCTAGACAGCACTACTTGGGAGAGTCCCATCTGCAGGGATCTACTGTCTCTAGCCGGATGGCTGATTTATCACCCTCGGCCGGAACTATGGAAACTGTGGGTTTGGCCCCTGAGGGGCACCAGCTCATAGATTCTGGTCTCACAACTGAGGTTGTAGAGACCATGTTGAATGCTAGAGCAACATCCACACTAAAATTGGATGCACTCAAGTGACGACTTTTTGTCTCATGGTGTGACGCACATCAGTTAGACCCAGTGAACTGTGCAATGGCTACAGTTCTGGAATTCTTACAAGGACGTTTCTCAGTAGGGTTGGCTTCTTCTACAGTAAGGGTCTAAATGACCGCCATTTTGTCCAGCCACACCCCTATTGATGGAGCCTCTGTGGGTCAACATCCTCTAACATTGAGGTTTATGCATGGTGTCAAGTGGCTGAGGCCCATCTGCAGACCATGCATACCTTCCTGGGACCTTTCTGTGGTCCTGAAAGGTCTGTCAGGTGCCCCCTTTGAGCCAGTAGAGTCAGTCTCTGAGAAGCTTCTGACTATAAAGATAGCTCTTCTGCTGGCCCTGACATCTCTTAAGTGAGTAGGAGATCTACTAGCTCTCTCTGTTGCCCCTTCCTGCCTTGACTTTGCCCCTGGATTAGCCAAGGCCTTCCTATATCCTTGTCCAGGTTATATTCCTAAAGTGCCTACATCTGCTGCCCAGCCAGTAGTGTTGCAGGCATTCTGCTCTCCTCCATTCCTCACACAGGAACAAGAGAAATTGCACCAACTGTGTCCAGTAAGGGCTCTCTGTACTTACGTCCACCGCTCTGGCCAATGGCGTAAGTTGGAGCAGCTGCTGATCTGCTTTGGCGGTGACAGTAGAAGTGATGCTGTGTCGAAGCAACGCATCTCTAATTGGATAGTGGAAGCAATCTATATTGCTTATGAGGCATGCAGTTTTGCTACGCCTCTGGGCATAAGGGCTAATTTCACTTGGGCGGGCCGCCTCCTTGAAGGATGTGTCCAAAGGGGTGCCCTTACAAGATGTGTGTGCTGCAGCGGAGTGGTCTACGCTGCACACATTCATTCGATATTACAGTCTGGATATACATTCCACACCGGGCTCGAGTGTCTTGCAGTGACCCTCAGGCTCGGATCTTTTTGAACAGGCCATTGCCTCAGTATGACAGAGTGGGTATTCACGTTCCCACAGCATGGAACTCACGCAATGTTGAGCTCCCTTTGAAAGGGAACGTAACCATGTTCCTTGAGAAGGGAACGAGACATTGTGTAGCTTTGTCATACTGGGGCATGCCTGTGAATTGTGTCTTCGGTTCAGATAATAGAGGCTGATGGCGCGGTTCACAGGTGACCATTTTATATCACGCGACATGTTTAATTGCCACGCCACCACATCACGGCATGGCTATATAAATAGGCATGATGTTACACAAGCTTCAGACGCTGGTCATGTGCAAGGGCTCTTCCCACAGCATGGAGTTCACTCAACGTCTTGTTCCCTTCTCAGGGAACAGGGTTACATGCGTAACTCAGACATTTTATTGCTTTGGCTATGAAATATGTATTAGTATCAGGTTGGATCTGAAAATAACAATGGTTTTGCTAAACAGAAAAAGGTTTGTGCCATGCATAAAATGACATGAATGTTGAGTAGTATTACATCAAGGTGTATAGACTTAGGCGCTTTCTTCATATACAGTTAGAAGCGTGTTTAAAGCTTCATGCTTTGGTGTAGTTTGTTATCACAGTCAAGTGTAAGCCAAAAACAACCATAGCAAGAGCAAGAGGTAGTTTCAGTTTATTTCCATGCGAACACTAGTGCTGGTCAATTACAGATAGAACATGATTTCAACACAATTGCCAGTAATATACTGAATATGTTGTGTATTTTGGGTTGCAGGAGACATTTTTTACATATGAGCTGCTTAATTAATATGTGAGATTCAAAATGAGCCCAAGGACAAAACTGTAATGCAGAAGTACAAAATATTTAACAACGTATTTGTTCCCACCATTATTCATTATAATTTAGCATATGTTCTGTGTTTTCAGTGTTTAGATCTTCCTCTTCCCACATGCCGCTCTCATTAAATATATTTGTTTTTCTAGTCCAGCTGAATATGTGCTGTGTGAAAATGAATCGAAAAAAGCAGTTAAATTTCAACTCTGACTCAGACCTCAATAATTACACTTAAATCTACTCATTGTAGGGGTGGACAAGTGAATTCTGAAATGTTCTTGACCATTCCCATGTTGTTGTTTTTTTGCCCAGAGACTTAAATAACCAGCTAAAAGTGACAGCTAACGTAATTGGCTGAAAGGGATGAAAAGCTAGTTAGCTAGTTAAATATATGTTATGTTACTGAATAAAGAAAATGAGCGAGTTCTTGGATTTCCAAGGAATCGTCACAAATCAGAGCCAGGTGGATGTGTAAGAAGTCCTATAGTTGGCAGGTAGAATCATGATTAATAATAGACAATGGTCTAAGGATCAGACACAGAGAAATATAGGACACTATAGAATCAAGACAGCCAATCATGTAGTAGTTGTACAATGTACAAAATCGTCAAGAGCTTCATTTCGCATCAAACATCAAAAGGGGTCAAAATTTGGGATCTCAATACCTTTGACCGCATCATGGTTCTTGGTGAAAGACAGGCTGGTTTCAGAAAATACTGAACTCCTGGAATTTTCATGCACAACAGTCTCTAAAGTTTATACAGAACTGCGTGAACATACAAAAAAAACATCCAGTGAGCAACAAATCTGCATTTGGAAACATCAGATTGACGAGAGAGGAGAATGGACAGACTGGTTGAAGCTGATAAGAAGATGATGGTAACTCAAATAACCACTCTTTACAAACATGGTGTCCAGAAAAGCATCTCAGCACATATAACATGCTGAATCTCTAGGGGGATGGGCTGCAACAAGAGAAGACCACATTGTGTCCCGCACTTTGGTTCCACCAGGCAATGTTTTCCAAATGACATCAATTTGACATGAACATTAACTGAAGTACTTGACCTCTATCTTCATGATTTTATGCAGTATCCTGCTGCCATGTGATTGGCTGATTGGATAATTGCATAAATATTCACGTGTACAGGTTTCTCAACAGTACAGTGGTCATTAAGTGTATGCTCCTTATCTTCTCCTGATAATGCATCTGATGTACAGTAGCATATCATGTTGGTTGCCTCAAGAGAAATATCAGTCAGCTAAAATGTTAGCTATTTGCTATGTTGTTCTTTCTTGCATTCAGTTGTTCGGGCACATTTCTCCTCCTGTAGATCATCTTGACCTCCGGACCTGCCTGATTGATCCTTCAACTTTTTTCCCACCAGCTTTTTCATCTGGAACTTGTGACTCTCCTGTTGCTGTGGATAATCTCACATAGATACTGTAAACTTACTGTTTAATTCCTGATATACCTCCATTTTTATGCTCATCCCAGTTTTGAATAGTGGTCTTGAAGCGTGACCTTTTTTGTCACTACTATATTGAAAGCACCCAAAATTCAGGCTTAGTTAAAAGTGATTATAGTACTAAGATTAAATTCAAACATTGGGTCAACATTTTAACATGGAAGCTAAGTTTTTTTGAAAGCCATTTAAAAAATGTATGTTGTTTTTTTTTTTTTTTTTTTGCTCACTGATGGTGGCTGGTGGATCAGATAATGAAAATACCAGATAATATACTATGCATAGAGAATGCACAAAGCTTTTTGATGTTCCTATTTTCAGAAATGAATTGGAAATATCACAGAAAATGCCTGGGGTCTCGACTTGCAGGTACAACTCATATATGAATCTGCTTTTAGGAAAACAGTAGTCTCTGTAATGAATGTGAATCTATTCACTTCAGACAGTGTTTGTGTTGGCAACCTCCTTGTGTCCTTCTGCTTAATCTCATCCCTCTTTCTCTCTCTCTTTCTGTCTTTCACCTTAGGTCATTTTTGTTTGGTGAAATAAGAAAAGCACCTTGTTAGTGTAGGAAATTGAACAGGCTGTGAAAGCGAAGGCATGGATTCAGGAAGCAACTTGTTTGTTCCTTGCGGAGCTGATGTTACTGTTCCAAAAGTGCTCTTTAATAAATTGTGATCTCTAGAAATACAATGTTGTGCCACCTAAATAGGGCTGAGTATTTCATGCAGTCTTGTCCTGAGAGTAGGAAGTACATGTGTAGTAGAGAGCAGATATTTTGCTGCATCTTGTCTTATGAGGTTAATTACCCCACCCCTTTTTCGGTGTGTGTAAGTCATTAGTGTCCTATCTCGCAAGCGTATTTAAGGTGGTTTCATGCTACTGGGTATTGCGTCATTGTTGGGTGACTGCCACTTCCGGTGCCACATGTTCTGAGCTGAAGTAGCATTGTGCACACCATGTGATGTGTCATTGGCTGATTGCCTTCACCGGTGCTTGCTTTATTTTGCTCCAAGGCATATCATTGTTGTATATGATATAGAGCATCGATGGCTGGCTGCTGTTTTCCTTTCAATCATTTCCCCGTTGAGTCATGAACATTGGCAGCCTGATGAACAGCGTGGTCTCCACATGTTCGGTGCACTAATTAGCATGCCCAGATGCGTCCTTTTGCGCTAGTGCTGCATGGCTTGAACTTTCAGCACTTCTGTTTTTGCTCCTATCTTGTTTTGATTGGTTCCTTTTTTGTTCTTATGCTGTTTCATTGCTGTGTCCTTGTTTATATGTCTTTTGTTTTCTTTGTTTGTTATACTGAATTGATGTTTCTTTGATTGTAATTATTGTGCTTTATTTTGCTTTGCTATACACCATCTCAAACCTGAAAGCTAATTGAGGGCACATTGTCTGTTGCCATTTAAAAGTTACACTTTGTATGTTATAGCAGGCCAGATTTGTTGGTATTGTGTCTCTGGCTATTGCTGGAGTTTGTGATCCCCAGGTTTGAGTGGTTCATGGTTTCTTTGTTTCGTGCAGTTGGTTTTTATTCTGTGTTTGATATTTCTTTGTTTCTTTTGTAGTTTTATAACATTGTGTTTTTTTTTGTTTGTTTTCAGGTGTTGCAGACCCAGAGTAGGCGGGCTAGCTGTCTTGTGTGGTGGTGGTTCTCTTTATACGCCGTGCTGTGTGCAAAATTTTGTAGTGATTTCTGAATGGAAGTGAATGAGATACTGTGCATATGTGGGTGATTCATTATTTTGGGGGATCATTCAAGCCCTGGGCTAGCCCACTCTTCTGCTGGTAAACCCGAGCCCTGTGATTTGTTTAATAAAGTTATGTCTTTTTGGTTGGTATCTTTACTCCGGCAGCAACTATTTGTGCGCTGCAAAAAGGAATTCAAAAAAGTTGAAAAAAAGCCTTATTTCTGGGAAGTGAGTTTTATTGTTTTGTGTAAAAAGAAAAATAATCTTGCCACACGTGTTTTGCATTAGAAAAGTAATCTCATTTTAAGAAAAAAAATATTTGTCGTAACATTGTCTTAAGATCTTCCAGCTAATATTGAGCTGGATTTTAAACAGTAACAAGTTACAACAATGGTTTGCATAATATCCCCAGCAGAGGAAAAATAATGTTTTCCTTATTTAAAAATAAAAATGCTAAAAATAACAATGCTTCTAGTGTCTTAATGTAAGACAAAGTTGTTTATTTTTATTATGATGTTTGGAGTATTTGTGTCTTATTGTAAGTTTTATTTTTGCTAACTATTAATCTTAGATTAAGGGGTAAATTCTTAGTCAGCTCATTCAAGAGAACAAAATAATAATTTGCTGTGCTTGTAATAAGCACAACTTGCTTAAATTTTTGGCATTTTTGCCTTGTTTAAAGGCCCATTACAGTCTTTCAGTGGCTAAACTTTTATGCTAGTTTTAAAAATTCTAGCCAAGCAAAATTGGCTTACTGCATTGCCAATTTTTTATTGCTTGATACAAGATAATATGATTATTTTTAAGAATATTTTTATTCTTTCTAGTAGGGCTGTTTTTGCTGTGTGGGTAAGCGATTGCTCTTGTGTGTGTAATTGACATTCTGCATTTGATCAAATCTCAATGTATTTATTGCTGCTCTATCTTTATATCCACGTCTCAGGGTCCGTTTTTGAGAAGTCAAACCTGTGTGTCCTTTCCCTGATATATTCACCAGGGTGGCGTAGTCGGTTTTCTTATTTTTTCTTATTTTCTTTTTTGTCTTTTTCTCTCCAAATCCTTCAGCAATCAGCAGGATTTCCTTTTTCATTTTTACCAATGGCATCCTTAGAGAGCTTGCCTATTTCCTTTAAGACCCCTTGTCCTTCACACATACATCTATTTTGGGGACAAATAGAATTGGAATTTACTAAAATTAGTAAAAGATTAATATATGACCAGTAGACAGTTATCTGACACTTAAAGTTAAACAATATCAAGAGTCAGTGAACTCAGGGTGGTGTGGTGGTCAACTGATTTGCTGTGTTTTTGTGGACAGTGATGAGACAGTGAGGGAATTGTGGTTGGTGCCAGCTGTTTATATGAAGTTTTACTATGAAGATTTTATACAATGACTTCTATTCACCATATAATTGTGGGTGGTTCAATGTATCAAATTCAGCTCCAGGATACCCAGTTTGATCCTGAGCTCTGTGAAGAGTTTCACATGTTCTCTCTGTTTCCATGTGGGTTTAAATGAGATGGTTAAAATCTAATGCCTATTGACAATGGTGGAACAATATCCTTTTTGCCCAAATGGGTTTCAGACTGTGTTTACAAAAACTAGACAGACAGGTTCTGTCTTCTGTCCTTTGGTGTACTTCGTTCTTTGATTGGACAATGTGTGCTTAGTCTATCTACTCTTAGTTTCTCCTTCAAAGGCATTTTCACTGTTTGTAATTACCTGCCACAACTGTCACCGATATGTAGTGTGGGCTAGAAAGAAATCAGTCCCAGCCTCACTTTTGTATTTCTCCTATGACCATTGGTGGTGCTGTTTGATTTCACAAAAATCCAAAATAATCCACTTTAAAACATCTCTTCATAGCAACTAATCTGATGTTTATGGCAAAAACGAAACCTTATACTTGTCTACTTGTATACTAATATATTTTTGATGTCTGGTATAAATGTGCAAGCAGTGGGGGTTAGCTCATTTATACAAGCCACCCTTGATATAAGGGGCATCCAGTATCATTAGCCTTTTGACAGAAGATCTGTGACTGTGAATGCTACATACACCGATCAGCCATAAAATTAAAACCATTGACCGGTGACGTGAATAACATTGATTATCTGGTTACAATGACACCTGTTATTGTGGGATATATTAGGCAGCAGGTGAACAGTTGATGTCTTGGAAGTAGGAAAAACGGGCAAACGTAAGGATCTGAGTGACAAGGGCCAAATTGTGATGGCTAAACGACTGGGTCAGAGCATCTCCAAAACAGCAGGTCTTGTGGGTTTTCCCAGTATGCAGTGGTTAGTACCTCCCAAATATGGTTCAAGGAAGGACAACCGATGAACCAGCGACAGGGTCATGGGCACCCAAGGCCCACAGATGCACGTGGGGAGTGAAGGCTAGCCTGTCTGGTCTGATCCCACAGAAGAGCTACTGTATCACATATTGGTGAAAAGTTAATGCTGGCTATGATAGAAAGGTGTCAGAACACACAGTGCATCATAGCTTGCTGCATATGGGCTTGCATAACCCAGACCAGTCAAAATGGCCATCTTCATGCCAGATACCACAGCACACCTTCAGAGGACTTGTGGAGTCCTTGCCTCGATGTGTCAAAGCTGTTTTTGTGGGGACATACACAATATTTTGCAGGTGGTTTTAATGTTATGGCTGATCAGTTTATCTGTCGTATACGAAAGTGTAGTTTAAAATTTGGTACTATGAATATGGTTGTATGGAAAAAAGCAATAGCATTATAATTGCTCAATCTTCATCATTCATGCATCTGGATAAACTCCTGGATAGACTCCTCACCATGTGTAATCACATAAAAGAACTTGTAAATTACTGTAGAACAAATAGTTGCAAATTATTTACTTCTAAAAAATAAATAGGTGTTCACAACTTTAATGCACTTATACATTTTATGTGTGGCTACAGTAGTACAAAAACATGTATTTGCTTAGATTTACTTTTAAATGAGAGGTGCGCTATAAGTCCTTAGTAGCCATTTGAATTAAATCTGATGTGATTTTCTCTGAGAAAAAAAAAAATCTGTACCAATACTCCAAAACCAATAGATATTTTTTATAATTAAAATAATAATAATAATAATAATAATAATTCATGTTTTCCTGACCTGAGGTATTCTAATATTTTAGTTTTATGTGGCATAGCAATAAGGACTTATGGACCACCTATTACTGCATATAATGCTATATACTATATGTGTTTTTATTGAACAATAAATTGGTGAAAAACAAAACAAAACATGCAATAGTATACTGTATGTGCATATGGTGAGATTCACACATGCAAAGTTTAATAAGGGAAATAATTTCATACATACGGATATCATGTACTCGACAAATTGTAGGCAACGTGTCTATAATTAAGATTAGCTGCTCATGTCAAGGGCATGCAACATATTAAGGAAAAAGACAGTCATTTATAATGACATAATAATAATAATAATAATAATAATAATAATAATAGTGATTATAATTGTCTTGAAAGAGACATTTGGGTTTTGCTTAAATCAAGATACACTAATACTTTTTTTGTGATTATTCCTTATACTTCCTTGGGAAAGCTGTCCCTCTGTATGAAAAAAAAAGTTTTCCAATGCTTTATGGAGATCCACTCCTACTTGATTTTCCCATCTTAGCAACGTACACACCACAACAAGCCTCCTCTCTGGCTTTTCCCATGGACTCAGTGCATTTAAACACGTCCCTCTCTTCTTTTACTTTGAATGATGATGGGCCTTTCAGGGCTTAAGTCTGTATCCCCCCTCCCCCCAACTCCCCATCACTTTTACACATGAGTTTTAACATAAATGTAGACTATTCCTAGAAAAAGTACTCCTCATTTGCTCCCATCACCTCAGAGGGCAGGATGTCCTCTTTACAAATATAGTCTAGTCTAATGAATTACAAGTGGGAATTAGTCTGACTAGGATTTTCCATTTTATTTAGTAGACAGGGAACTAAATAGAGTTCCAGCTAACTGGTCATGCAAAACAAACTGTGAACAGTACTTCTAAAATGTTGGCATTATGCATGGGTACAATTTGAATGTTTAACAATGTTTTGCCATTTTTTTTTAAAAGAGAAAAATAATTGGTCTTTTGGTCATCAACAAGTTCTTGACAATAGCTGTAGGGAGACTATTTATTTTCAAAATTCTGGAAGATTCCAATATCATTTTTTTGTAGTCAGATTGATTTTGAGGTTCCTACATTATCTGTAAAGTAAAATAATCGACAAATTATAATTGGATTTGTAAGGGTGAATTTCTAAAGTAATTACCAAATCCACACGATCTTGTATGTGTTTGTGTTTTTGTCTCCCTACAGCTGGACAATTGTGTTTACTTGATGAGCTCTTGGTACTGCTCAGATCTGAGGAAGCGGCCAAAGGAATCCCTCTCCATCAGGGTGTAGATGCGGCTCTGAGCCAGGTCGAAGGTGGTAGCGGAAAGGTCAACCAGATTCCTCAGAGTCACGTCTTTGGTGAAGTGGTCAATGTTCACCTGAAGAGTGAAGGGCATTGAGCATGTTATAGCAGTGGTTATTTTGGGGAATATGATTACAAGATTAGGACGAGAATTAATGCAGTTAACTTCCAAACGGAACGCAATTTCAGTCATTCATTACAGTCAGTACAAGATTTCATTATTTTTCATTGAGGATGTTTACACAATGACAGTGGGATTACACAAAAATGAAATTAGCTACATTCATTCATTAAATGTCGAATTACTTTCAATGACTGAAAAATATATCTCAGCTTGTCTTTCCAACTTTTGACCTACCTTTGACCTAAGGATTATACAGTGCATCATGCTCAAACTTGTTAAGTCTCACACGTGACAATAATTAGGTAAAGTGATAATCAAAGCCAAAGGAGAGGCAGACAAAAAAAAACACCAAAAAAACCCCCAAAACATTTCCACACTCCCAGGTGACCGAAGACGGCACTAGATCAGCTATTGAATCTGTTTGAATCTTGTATGTAGGAAGCTAATTAGACTGCAACTTGAAGGTCTTGGGAAATGTTTACTGCTGAAAAGCTAAACAAACTCCTTTTCCTTTATAGAGAGTTCACATACTGCACCTTTGATAGGTCTTTTCAGAGGTGAACACAACAGCACAAGCACGTCATCATCTGTTGGAGTTTGAATAATAAAAAAAGAATGGAATAAACCAACCTCTTTGTTTCCACCAGTCTGAATGAAGTCTTCATAAATCTTCTTGGCTTTGGTGGCCATTTTCAGTGGAGACTTGGTCTTCTTAAAATCCTCACAAGCCAACCAGAACTCAATATTCTCCTCACTGAACTCAGATCTCAGGAAGCTCCTGAATGTAGCAAGGCCATCTGCATAATAAAGAATAATAGAAAGGACCTTATATTGATGTAAGTGTACAACATGAAACATTTCAGGAATATCCCTATATGGTTTATTAAAAAATTTCCCAGCATGCTCCATATAATGTAGGCACCTGTTCAATAATCTGTGAAAAATCACTGACTGGAGTGGTTGATTGCAATAAAAAAAGGACTTTATTGTTTTGCTATCTTTTAAAACCATGGTTGTAGCCTTCAATTTATCTGAATTAAATGGAATGCTTGTCTGCAGAACACACCAGATTTAATTATAGTCCAGGCAGAAAACAAAATGGTCTGACAGGAAATAACAACATCAACAAATACCCATCATCACAAACAAAGGCACCTATTTTGTCTTTCCAATTTGATTTGGCTTCACAGGCATTTACTTCACAGAGTCCTTCACTGTGTCCCTATTCCATTACAGTGTTCTGCAGTAGAAATCAGTTTATCTCAATAAGTGTATGCTTTATACATTAAGTGTATTCAAAAACAGCTTAATTTTGCACTTAATTTAGAGAATATGTTTTAGGGAGGTGTAATTTTATAATGTTAATTACCCTTTTTTTTGGTCTTATTTAAATTGACATAATTTGGCAGACCTTATTAATTATTAGATGTGCACTTTATCCATTTTATTTCTTATTACAGAATGACTAATTCCTAACAATACATTTTAGCATGTTCTCAATTTCTCTGGGGGCTTGGGGGTTCAAATTCCGCCTCCACCCTGTGTGTGCAGAGTTTGCATGTTCTGGGGAATAAAATTACCGGCTAATGGAAAGCTTTCTCTTTAATGTGCTTGCTCTCTGGAAGAGGCACATGCAATATGCTTATGGATCTGAAACACTTCACATAAAAAAACTAGGAAGCACAAACAGTTTTGTCTATTTGTCTTTCACTGAGTGTGTTTGTGTGTGTGTGTGTGTGTGTGTGTGTGTGTGTGTTTCTGTGTTACATAAGGCTGTAGAGCATAGTGTTATTGCAGGGTTAGTAATTTATTCTGAAAAAACATATGTAGTATTTCTGAAGTTTATAAATATGGGATATAAAATGACTAATATGCTTATATATATATATATATATATATATATATATATATATATATATATATATATATATATATTAATTATTCATAAAAAGTTTGGCATCATGTTGCTAATGGTTGAATGATATATTTGTGTGTACATACCAGCCTTCTTTAATTAAACTGTTTAAAACATATTGTACACCACTCTACACTGCACATTTGTGGTCAAACTATAGGATAACAAGCTTACAGAGACTTCAAGTAGCTTATGATGATGCAATGAGAATGGTATTAAAGACACCTAGATGGCATAGTGCGAGTGAAATGTTTGTGGCTGCAGGAGTTAATACTTTTCGTGCTGTTTTAAGATATTTTATGTATATCTTCATTTGCTGGCTCAACAAGTCTGAAAATGAAATTATTGTGGGCTTATTGGATATAAGGGTCAGTACTATACGCTACCAGTCCAAGCTGTGGAGACATTGGTACCGTTGCATTTTTAACTGCATGCTGTTCATTTTATTTATTGTCTTGTATTTTAATTGGACCCTGAGTCTGTAATAAATGTTTTGATTGACTGATTGAAATCAAAGTACAAATTAAACAAAGAAACACATGTAGGTCACACATTTGTTGTTGCTGTTGTTATTGTTAATCAGTGATAGAGCTCTTTCTCAGAACACTGAAGGTGCATTTGAGAGCTTGAGTGAACTACACATTCACAGCAACTGTGAGAAGATTGGCACCGATATTGCTTAGAATGACATGACATTTAATGTTAATTAGGTTTCAGAGATGTTCCTTCCTGATCCAAAAATGATCTATGTTACTATATTAATAGTATATAATCGATTAATAATATATAGTAGTAATATAAATCAACATTTGTGCAAGCTGATTCCTGATCCCATTTCCTCTTCGTTTTAAGTCTGTGTAGACAAAATCATGAGGAGAATCACAATACTATTTACCAAAGAACATTTTGTATTATTAAAATATTTAGATCTTAAATATGTGCAATTGCTATCACTTCTTGATCATTAAGATAATGTTGGCCTAAAACTAATTAAGAAACAACATCTCTAAAACAGTTTTTTAGGCAGCACAAAGTCCTAAAAGTCCTTGAAATCCTGGTGGTCCATAGACAAGGGATTTAAATGGAGAAAAGTTTAATTAAACAAATCCCAATTCCCACAAAGTAATGTGAAACAATCTCTCTGGAGATCCAGACATGACAGCTGGAATTCAACAGTTTGACTTCTGCTGCTTTATTAATAGCAGTAAAGAGCTACATCCAGGAAGTCCACTGTTAAACCACTGTTGTTAGATAAGGAAACAGTCGTGCAGAATATTTTTAATAGTCTATTTAAGTCGGAAAACAGCCACAACAGAAAAAAATGGGGATTTTATTATTTATATTTCATAGGTTCTGTCTCCTTACGTTCTGAACCTCTAGTGTTTCCTTAATGAACTAGTGGAGTTTACCAGTGTGCTCCTTTCCTAGCTGAGTACTCATAGCAAAGTCTTCACTTTGTGATTTGAGCTTGGCCTCATTTGTGTAGAATATAACAGACCTCAGATACATCCTGTTCATCCCATTTCCCATTCTCCTTTTGCATAGGAATGGAAAATGCTGAATCTAGATGCTAAGTAAGCACTCAAAAATCATTGTAAAAGATTAATATTCATTGATCTTCAGTAACCAATTTCTTAATTATCTTAATCAGGGTTGAGGTGGATCTGGAGCCTATCCTTGGAAAACTGATCATGAGGCAGGAACTGGGTGGGAATATCAATTCCACTTAATTAAATTATTACAGTGAAAACAGTCAAGGAGCATGCAGTGACGTGCTCTTTGGGTGATGCTGATTTTAGTAATATCCCCCCCCCCCGTGAACTTTGTTGTGAACTTTTTTTTCTACCCTCCAGAGTTTCTCCTGTATTTCGGGGTACAATGCCAAGTTTTTTGTTTTGCACTGCCCCAATGGAATGTGATGATGGACATGATAAATGACCAAATCGCTTGGGATTGGAACATTGACAACATATGCTTACACAGCCTGGTCTTGACAGCCTGGAAGTGCACGTTGCCATGTCATGATCAATGCAAAAATCTGTAGCCAACAGAGGGTTTGGCTGCTCAGCCCTCTAAATGGAAAAAAGCAATAGCAATATAATTGTTCAATCTTCATCATTCATGCATCTGGATAAACTCCTGGATAGACTCCTCACCATGTATAATCACATAAAAGAACTTGTAAATTACTGTAGAACAAATAGTTGTAAATTATTTACATCTAAAAAATAAATAGGTGTTCACAACTTTAATGCACTTATACATTTTATGTGTGGCTACAGTAGTACAAAAACATGTATTTGCTTAGATTTACTTTTAAATGAGAGGTGCGCTATAAGTCCTTAGTAGCCATTTGAATTAAATCTGATGTGATTTTCTCTGAGAAAAAAAAAATCTGTACCAATACTCCAAAACCAATAGATATTTTTTATAATTAAAAAAAAAAAAATAATAATAATAATTCATGTTTTCCTGACCTGAGGTATTCTAATATTTTAGTTTTATGTGGCATAACAATAAGGACTTATGGACCACCTATTACTGCATATAATGCTATATACTATATGTGTTTTTATTGAACAATAAATTGGTGAAAAACAAAACAAAACATGCAATAGTATACTGTATGTGCATATGGTGAGATTCACACATGCAAAGTTTAATAAGGGAAATAATTTCATACATACGGATATCATGTACTCGACAAATTGTAGGCAACGTGTCTATAATTAAGATTAGCTGCTCATGTCAAGGGCATGCAACGTATTAAGGAAAAAGACAGTGATTTATAATGACATAATAATAATAATAATAATAATAATAATAATAATAATAATAATAGTGATTATAATTGTCTAAATGAAAATATAGACCTATTGACAATATACTAACAAATTACCCTCATCTGCCAAGTAAACTTCTCTCAAATTTTTTTGCAAATTTCAATGTCTTGTTTCTCTCCTTCATTTCACGTAACACCTCAGCCCATAACTTTTTTCATTACACCTTTCGGCACGTACCGCTCTACACTGCATTACTGGGAATAAGGGTTGATGTGTGCCTGAAAGGGTGCCTGTGATATGTGGTGAAATCTCTGTCTGATATCTCTCTCCCTTCTGGCTTGTTATTCATCAATCAGCTGCAATTTTCCCCCTGTGTATCCTAGTTCACATAGATACAGTCTTAGGAAGTAATCAGCCGTCTCAATGTCTTGGTACTCTGCCATTGTTTAATATGAAGGATTAATAAAAATAAATTTAAACTGTAATTAAAAAGGCTGCCTAATAGTCACTTGTTTATTAAAACCTTATTTCAAAACTAACAGTAAATTAACACAAACATTCATCATTTGTAAATGGTTGTAATAGACATGTTTATTACCACATGTGGATACCGGTTTAATATTAGTGCTGTTCTTCACACTGATGACTAGATAGGTTTCTCTTGGATGGTGCCTTTTTCAGAAATCGCTGAATGACTTTATGTACTTCTCAATACTTTTTGGAATAAAACATTAAAAATCTTAAATATTTGGCTGAATCATGAATGTATCATGAATAATAATGACTTATTTTAGGTGGTTAATTAGAATAAGTTTAAGATATAGTTTGTATACAGTGACCTTTAAATGTCACTGTTTATTCAAAACTCACTTTATTTATATGCAACATTGAGATGTTTATGCAAACTGTTAGTCTTCATGTCTTCAAGTCTGTAAAGTACTGGTCATCAATTAGAATTTAGCTGGTGACAAATTTTTGCAGCGCAAACACTGTTTGGACCATACCAATCAAATCAATTCATACAAATGTTACAAATGTTGTTAAACTCATGTAAGCACATGTGAATGGATCATTTCTCAAGAAACTGCTGTGGGCTGATACTTCCAGTAAATACTGTTCATGAGGAAATGCTCCTTGTGGAGCGGAACATAAGAGTAGTCTAGGTGTTCAGCCCATTCGTAGGCCTTGGTGGTGATGTCCACAACCCAATGGACCAGTCTCTGTTTAGACATGGGATCCCACATGTCTTTCCTTTGTGGCAGAATAAGAGTTGGTCTGAGACTGAGATAGTCTAAATAAAACTATAGGGGACATACCAACCACGAGGTCATCCCAGAGTCTTTCCCCCACTTTTTTTTTCTTTTGGTCCACCAAAAAAATTCGAAAATGTGTTGTACCTTGTATTAGAGGTTAATATGGGTGAGTGGTGGGTGTAGGACATAACAGATAGGGTAGTTAATAAGACTGAGCAGTACACAAGACAAGACAGTAGATGTGACAAAGACATGGTACGGTACTTATCAGGACACTGGGTTGGGGGGTCACCCCAGAGTCCACCAATGCATGCAAGGCAAGCTTTCCTCCAGAACATGTAACTCCCCAACTCTTTTAGTCAAAGTGATTGTTAGCAAAAAGACAGTTTTCTGAGATACCCATTTCAGCATCCTAACCAGGTAGACATCCCTTAGTGGGTTCCTAGGGGATTATGGCAGCCAGAAGCACATTTATTCTTTTAGAAAGGCAGCTATAAATCTATGAAACCCCAGAGATCCCATTCATGGTGCTGTGGCTTGTGGCAATGGCTGTCACACACAGTAAATTTTTTCATGTAGATGGGAACTTGCTTCTGTCTAGATGTTCCTAAAGAAAAGTCAGGATCTTGGGAATCAGGCAGTTCTCCAGGTCATTGACACATTGGATTGAATGTGTATGTGAGTGTGCGATGGATTGGCACACCGTCCAGGGTGTACCCTGCCTTGTGCCCGATGCTCACTTGGATGAGCTCCAGGTTCCCCGTGACCCTATAGGATGAGCGGTATAGAAAATGGATCCTCATGGTATAAGATCAGCTGACTGATTCACAAATTTGGGTGATTCTCCCCTGGGGTGAAATCCCAGATTCAACCACAAGATCACCCCAGAATCATCTGGTCACCAGTGCATGCAAGGCAAGTGTTTTTTTGGCATCCATTTGGAACAGGATGGTGTTTGTAGCAGTGAAAGCAAGGTTTTACTGGCCACAGCAGGGCCACACAAAGGAATAAGACCAGTTGTGGGCTAGATTATCCTGTTCCAGCAGGCTGTTTGACTATGCCAATTTGTACTTTGGTGCACCTGTACCTTGCCAAACCTTTCTCAGATCTGGGCTATCACTTCTGGGTGAAGAGGCCACTCCCCTGGATGTATGTACTGTCTCAATACTACATCCATTTTATTATTGTGCAGCTTTGGCAAATGAATTGCTCTCAGTGATTGCTCTTCATGAAGGTTCCCACCCAAGGAGATTCCATGCAAGGCAGATAGAGCTGTTCTACCATATGCTGCCACGATGGTTGAATGTCATGGTGTACAGTACAAACATGTGGTGATCTTTAGTTAGCCTAGAACTAGCCTACTGTTCATAATGTAGTTTGTCATGTTGAAAGATGTTCATGCTAATGTTTATTGTCATCGCCATTGAAACAATTATACTTCCTTTTGTCCATCTTGGGTCAGGTAGGATTCTGCCACTGGGGATAGTCATTTTTTTTTGCACAACAACAAAAAGAAAATAAATAATTTTACACCTTTTTAGTGTTGAGTTAAAAAATGTGTTCTTGGAAGAAAAAGGTTTGGGGTAAAATATTAACATGGACACTAGTTGTGAGATTGGATTGGTAGGTCGACTGGGCACACACACACACATACACACACACACACACACACTTGCATAGACATACTGCTTCACGCATACATTTAAAATTCACTTCAGCATTCACTGGAACTTTATTACATTACAATGATTGAAATGTTTAATTTTAAAAACAATATTGGACCTGTGTCTAATGCATTCTCCCTAGGATATAATATAATTGCCTTGTACTCTTAATGGTACAATTTATTTTAGAAACATCTCTGATGTTTGGCACATTTTTCAACAAAACTTCGGACTCAGATGTCTGTCTTGTTTAAAAGCTGCTGACGTTTTTTCAATACCAATTACGCCTTCCTATTTTTCATTCCCTCTCCTTTCTGTTTTTCTGACACTTGGCCAAAAATCATTTATCTTATTTTAGTCCAATATTGAATCAGTGGTTTTAGCTGTTCGTGTGTATGTTTTTGCTCTTTCATTCTACTCTAATGACAGCACCACATCTACAGGGTCAGAGATATACAATTTATGCAGTTATATGTTTTGGTAGGATTGGAGGGTAGGACCCCATTTGGTGTTTTTTCACCGTTTACTTTTTGTTTCTATGTATGTAATATTAATGTGACTGAAAAAATGTTTTTGATGGGCCATTTGAAGATCCTGCCTGTAAAATGTGTACTCAATTCAGCTTCTCAGCATGCCCTACTGACCTTCATTGGACCTTAAAGAAGTATTTCAAACCGCAGTGCTGCCTCTTCCTTTATAAATAAAGATAGACAAAACATGGATAGGAAATAAAGGAGCTCTTGTGTACTTACAACTGTTGGTGAGAACTCGGTCCAGAGACTGGCCCCACTGGGCAACCTCTTCAGGGTTTGGCCTGAAAGACACAAATGGCTGTTACTATCAAAGTGTAACAACTCAACACCAACATTTATTGTCTAATTTGTAAGTTTCTATGCTTCTGTGCCAGATCTATTTTGGTTTGACTTAGAGAAGTGATGTATTTGTGAGTACCACTGAGGTAACAGTAAACACTTAACTAAACTCCTTAGAATGTGGAAATTACAAACCTTTATTTTTGTGACTTAGTAAAAAGTGAATTAGTAAAATAAAGGTATTGTCGCCTGTCAGTCTTTTTTTTTATAACTCAATGTGCATCAGGGAGTAATGGACAGGACTCAGGAGATGTGTGAGAATCCATGTGCAGGAGGTGTCTTTACAAAATTCAAGACAGGATCCAAAATCAGAGTGAACATGACATCACTGATGAAACACAGAAATTTATGAATAAACCAGACAAAGGGCAAATCCAAAGAATAGTTAATTATTAAGGTAAGGTTCAAACCACAAAAATAGAAAATCACTGAATACATGGCTCTGAACTTTACAGAAATGTTAAAGGTGGCAAGACTTTGCACTAACTGAATGTTTAAGCTGGCTTTATATTGTCTGTAAACAGGAAGTGTTTGGGTGATGAAGAAGGGGTGGGGGATCAGTGCTGCCATGGAAGTGGATGTGACACCTATTTCACAATGAAATAGAAATAACTTACATAAACTGTGTTTCTGTGTTTTTTTTTTTTGTGATTTTGAGAGTATTCACACACATGCAAGCCTCTAAGAAATAACAGTTATGTCAGCTGATTCCTCATTAGTCCATGACAATTTAGTGAGTCTTGTATTCAGTTAGTTTTGTTAGACATTTTACTGATTTTATTAATTTCATGATGGTTCTTGTGAAATTATGTGTCAACTGTCTTCAGCAGTTTGTTCTCATTTTTAATTCCACCAACCAACATGAAAGGGTGATGTGGGCACATATGTGTGGACGTTTGTGGTAATAGCGTAGGTGTATTGTACTTCATTTGACAGAGTTGGCACACTAATGTTTCTATCCACCTTATGCTGACCTTATCTACTGATGCTTGTAATGGCTAGTACATTAGGTATTCACCTAACAGTCTGCTTAGGAGAAGTGTGTGTATGTGTAGCCTTTACTGATTTGGTATAAAAAGGAAGCTACTTTTTCCAGAAGAGGAAGTTTAGACTTGATTAAGTTTAAATTTCTATTGCTCCTCACATAATATAAGCTGTATGACAAACAGCCTACTATATGGTGCATCTCAAAAAAATTTGAATATTGTGGAAAAGTAATTTTCCCCCTCAGGGGCCAGGCTCACAGTTTCCGTTGTTCTGGCTGAGGGTGATAAATCAACCTTCTGGCTTGAGACAATAGATCCCTGTGAATGGGAATGTCCCAGTTAGTACCGTTCAGCAGAGATATTATCTCCGAGAACCAAATTCGATCAGGCCAAATCGGTGCTACTACCAGCAGACATAGCACCACCCTGGCGAACTCTCGCTAGAGCCTGTGGGAGGAGAATGATCGGGGAAAAGGCATACAGACGTGACCTCAGCCACATGTGTACCATGGCATCCAGCCCTGACCCTTTTTTTGGTGCAGGAGGAGTGAGGGTGAACCACAGCGGGCAGCATGTTGTCTCCTCAGAGGCAAACACGTCCACTTCCACCTGGCCGAACCTCCACCATATGGGCTCACCCACTTGTGGATAGAGACTCCAATCCACAGGCCTCAGCTCCTGCCTTGACAGGATGTCTGCCCCCACATTCTGGTTGCCCGGAATGTACATTGCATTCACTGACCTAACTTTATTTTGCTCAGTGTTGGTAGGATTGCCCTATGAAAGTTGAGGATAGACACACCCTCATCGTATTCAAATCCCATATAACACCTAGAAAAGTCACTCTCAATTGGAGAAGCAAAGGTCCCTAAGGTTCAACCTGAGCCCCAAGCTCCTCATGTGGGCAAGAACAACATATTGATGTTGAATCGCCAACTTCCTGGACCACGCTAGAATTAACCAATCGTCCAGGTAGTTTAGCAGACGGATGCCCTGGAGTCAGTGCGGCATCCATGCACTTCGTGAAAGTGCAACGGGATAAAGCTAGACACAGGCAGAACCGATATTGATACACGTTGCCTCCAAACACGAACCTCAGGAACTTCCTGTGACTGGGAATATGCGTCTTCTTTAGATTTATTGTAATAAACCAATCCTGTGGAACGATAAGTTTGAGCATCAACATCCTGAACCTGTACGTCTGAAGAGTACGGTTCAGGTGACACAGATCTAAAATTGGACACATATCCCACCTTTTCTGTGGACCAGGAAATAGACGTACATGTTCTATGGCCCCTTTGTCCAAGACAGATCTACTTCCTGGGCTAACATTGGGCTGTGCATTGTGCTGACTACTGTGGTGAGTAGACCTCTGAAACGTACAGTCCATGCTGCCAGATGGTCTTTAGTGACATTAACTTTCCACATTTTGTTGGAGGGAAAACATCAGATTTTTGTTGCCCTGTGACAGCTCGCTGACCAGAGAAAACTGATACCTCCCTCCATGGCCCCTCAGGACCACTTGTTTTTGCCTTTTCAGCATTATTATTATTATTTTAAATCAGGCCTACTAGCAGGCTGCGACTGTGGCCACGCGGTCCCCCTGGCCTTCCCCCTCTGCTGTCCTTATTATGATTTTAATTCTCTCCGTTCTGCTTTCTGTTGTGCAGAACAATTGATCACTTCAACCATAAATTAAACAAATTTCATTTTTCCAATCACCAATCCATCCTCGTTTATCTTTCTCTGACCCAAAGCCTTTCCAGTCCATTCCTGTGCTTTTATCTCTCTCCGTATATACTCATTTTGTGACCACCACAATTGCAGCATTTTACCTTCACTCTTTTGTCACATTTACCATATTCATGGTCACCCCCACATCTCGGTGACCCGAGTGTGTCTCCCCCACATCATTGTTTTCCTCTGCAAACCGCACTAACATGTGCATACTTCTGACACTTGAAGCAGCTTAGTGGAGGAGGTACGTATTGTCTTACTGGGTAACTTATATAGCCTATTTTGATTCTATCTGGCATTCTTTCTTCATCAAACAGCATAACTGATATCCATCCTCCATTTCCAGATCGCTACCAGCGCTACCATCATTACCTGCCATCAGTGCTCCAGTCACAGTCCAGTGTTGCACAGAGGTGACAATGTTTTTTAAAGGCACCATTTTATAGTCACGCAGTGGGTGTTATGCCACATCACCTGACCATGGCAGGCCTATAAATAGGTGTGATTTTACCAGACTTCAGATACTGGCCATGTACGAGAAAGCATCCCACAGTATGAAGCGCACGCTTTGAAAGGAAACATACTTTTCAGAAGTTTTTTGATTTCCATGAGCTGTAAGCCATAATCATCAAGATTAAAACAAAAAAAGGGCTTGAAATATTTCACTTACTGTGTAATGAATCTAGAATATGAAAGTTCCACTTTCTAGAATATGAAAGTTCCACTTTCTAGAATAAGAAAGTTCCAATTCCATCCATCCATCCATCCTCTATACTGCTTATCCTTTTCAGGGTCAAGGGGAAATCTGGAGCCTATCCCAGGGAGCATGGGGCACAAGGCGGGGTACACCCTGGACAGGGTGCCAATCCATCGCAGGGCACAATCACATACACACACACACCCATTCATACACTACGGACACTTTAGACATGCCAATCAGCCTACCATACATGTCTTTGGACTGGGGAAGGAAACTGAAGTACCTGGAGGAAACCCCCGCAGCACGGAGAGAACATGCAAACTCCGCACACACAGGTGGTGTGAGCTGTGAGGCAAACGTGCTAACCACTAAGCCACGGTGCACCCCTGAAGGTTCCAATTAAATTATGGAACTAAATGAACTTTTCCCATGAATGCATGAATGCATTGTTCAGTACTCAGCCTTCTGGAAAAACAAACAAAGAATAGAAATCATTACAGAAATTCGAATGGTTTTAATGGTTATAATTGGAATTGTATTGGTTTTAATGGAAACTATAATGGTCCTTGTGGGTCTCTACTGGTAATGTGGTGGGTTCCATTGGTGGCATGTTTATGTCTAGTGGAAACCAATACAAACCATTAAATCCTAATAGAATATATTATTGAATATATAGTATATAGTATATTATTGAATATATAGTATTGAATTAAGTGCGGGCGCATGGTGGCTTCATGGTTAGCACATTCGCCTCACACCTGCAGGGTCCGGGGTTCGATTCCCGCCGGGGCCATGTGTTTGCATGTTCTCCCCGTGCTGCGGGGGTTTCCTCCTTCCTTCCTCCAAAGACATGCATGGTAGGCTGATTGGCATATCTAAAGTGTCCGTAGTGTATGAATGAGTGTGTATGTGACTGGCACCCTGTCCAGGGTGTACCCCGCCTTGTGCCTGATGCTCCCTGGGATTGGGTCCAGGTTTCCCTGTGACCCTGACGAAGGAGTAAGTGGTAGAAGATGGATGGATGGAATTAAGTGCCTCATCTCAAACAATACAATACCATACACATAAGAAATGCAGTGCTGGATCTTTTATTTATGACCATGAAAACAGCAACTGAGTGATGTTGCACTTCTGAGTATAAAAGAGTATGAGAGGATCATCCTTTGACCAATTAGAGTTTTATTTACAACATACTACACAGACTACGTAATAACACTCAATAGTACAGAAGCACACACATATACAGGTACTCGTCCATTTCAGGATGCCCAAAAAAGGTATTAACATATGAAATGTCACTCTTACTAGACCTTCCAATCCATTCTGAAATGTTGATAGTTACACAAGCTTTTCATGGTGTTTTAGGATTTATGGTATAAACAATTCTTTGGCACTATTTTTTATTTATTGCAGAATGGACTAACACACACACTCTCTCTTGTTCTTCAAAACAATGTTCTTCACACTGCATGATTATACAAGTTTTCTAAAAGGTCTGGTACAAATTACAGAAATGGCACAGATACCATGGTTCATAGTGAAAAGCAGCTGGTTTCATTGCAAAAAAATTGACATATTAGCAAGTGGAGATACTTTGAATATAGACAGATTTATCTAGTATTTCTTATTATAAGATCACAATAAAACAAATATAAGATGATTAAACCAATTTCAAGCCATTTATACTCATTTCAAGGATGAATCTTTTTCTGTTGGCAGATAATTTTGCTAATTTTAAGCATTTATATCTAAAAAGAAGCAAATTATCTGCCAATAAAATAAGAAAACTACACAGCTTGAAATGACTAATAATGTCCAGAAATAGGTTTAATTATACTTGGTTATATTTGGTTTATTGTCATCTTATAATAAGAAATACTAGATAAATTTGACTATATTCATGATATTTTCATTTACTAAGATGACTATTTTATTTTTACAAAGCAAATGCTTTATTTGTATTTTAAAGGATATATATGATAATATAGATTACAAACAAACAGTTGAGTGCAAATATCTGAGACCACATTGAAAATCTGGGAAGCTAATTTTTTTTTTAATTATATATATATATATATATATATATATATATATATATATATATATATATAATTAAATTTTTTTTTATGATTTTAGTAAATAATCATTTATTATATAGTATTATATATATAACAGCCTGCACTTATATATATATATATATATATATATATATATATATATATATATATATATATATATATATATATATATATATATATATATAGTATTATATATATAAACGTGCAGGCTGTTTGTTGGTACCTTGAATAGTGAAGGCTACAGTAGGGGGAAGAGCTTTCTCTTACAAAGCTCCACAGTTATGGAACAGCTCTCAATTAGTGCTCGGGACTCAAACACAGTCTCAGAGTTTAAGTCCAGGCTGAAAATATTTGTTTGTGTTACCTTCTGGCTCTTCCTTTGCTGTCATAGCTAATCTTGCCAGAGTCCCTGCTTGCACTCCGCAAACAGTGTACATTGTCCTTAACCATTACATCACAATTAGCATGCCTAAAAATCTGTTGAACTACACATGCATGTCCTGAGATGCCAGTGACCCCTTCGGCTCTCCAGACCTGCCTGATCCATCCTGATGCCCTACTTCTGGTTGGAGTTCTCATTACTTGGAAATCACTTTGTTGTTGAGGATTACCCTACACAAAAAGCCTAAAGATAATAAGATTACTGTGGATGATACCACTTAAAAACCATGAAGATGGCTTAGGACTGCAATCGCCATGAACAGTTTTGCACTCAAGTCTCCATCAGTGAACAGTTGATAACTTCATGTGAAAACCTTAATGAATTTCCTGATTACACAATTGCACATTTTGACCATGGAGTACACAGGAGCAGAAGGGATTTATTTATAATCGCACTATCCAGTGTCACCCAAATAAGTATGGGTTCCCTTTTGAGTCTGGTTCCTCTCAATGTTTCTTCCTCATATAGTCTCAGGTAGTTTTCCCTGACCACCATCACTTCTGTCTTGGGATACATTAGGGAAACATTTATTAATTAAAAAGTTTAGATCCTGAATTTATATATTTCTGTAAACTTGCTTTGTGACAATGTTCATTGTTAAAAGCACCATACAAATAAACATTTTGTTTAATTGAACTGAATAAAACAAAAGTAGTAAATGTTGAATATCTTGAATTGTAACATGATGTTAACTGCTTTGTACAAAAGGCAGATTTCCCTCATGTCTAATATCTTCTATTGAAACGTGTTCTGATGGAACACATCTAAAATGGATCATAAGGTTGTGCACACACTCATGGAGTCCATGCCAGCTCGAGTGCACACTGCCATTAATACAAAAGGGGACGTACCAAACACTAAGAAACACTAAAATTCATGTAAATAATTTTTAAGTTGTTGTCAATAATATAATTTGTAATGATAATAATAACAATGTTGTATTAAATTAGAAAAGAATGCAAAATAGAAGCATTTTTTCATTAGTGCTCTCAGACTTTTTGACCCCACTGTATTTAACACAGACTATAATTATAAATAATAATTTGCTTTTACATAAATATTTTCGACATTGTTAAACTTAAAAGTTTGCTCAATATTATCCAGTCTTTATCTACTAGTTCCACGGAAGTGTTGTGTGTATGTTCAAGGGGCAATAGAAGTTTATTAAATTGATAGTGACAGGAGCTTTAATTTCCTGCTCTCAAAGCTTCTGTCATCATGACACTGGCAAAAGGTGGAAATATTGCATCATCATTGAATCTATGAATTTTAAACATTTGCACAGGATTTACACGTGTGGTTTTTCACGTTATGTTTCACATTGTGATTTTTACACATGATTCACTGTTCACATTCTGGCATAACTCGACAGAATATGAAAGACATACGGTATGATTGCATGTGAAATGTATGGGATTTTTCTGTAAAGGAATTACCAGTAGTGATTTTATACAAATTAACTGATACGAAAAGTCATTATTGCTAACCCTGCCCCTATTTTCAACATTAATTATTTTTTTACTTTTTTTTAAGCTAGATTGTTTGTATGAATTCGTTTGAATTTGTAATCAACCATTTTCAAATTAAAAAGAAGTTTTATTTATATCCAGCTGTGTTTATTTATTTAGTTGACATCCAGCTGCTTCATGGTCAGAAACAACTCTTTGATGAAATATGTGAATAGAGACTAATATTGTGTCTGGAATATACGATATGATAGAGACAGACAGAGAGTGAGAGAGAGAGAGAGAGAGAGAGAGAGAGAGAGAGAGAGAGAGGGAGGAGAAACTCACTTCTGAAGCTTTTCTGGTTTCTTCTCAGGCTTTTCAGGGTATGGGATGATGAGGTCAATGGCATTCTCTGGCTTCTGGAGCAGAGTTCCCAACTTAGTCTTGATCCCTTTAGCCCTAGATCCGAAACATAAACACACAAATACATACATTAGATTTACAGTACAAATTGTTTGCTCTTCACTGACTTCCTCTATGCTTGCCATACCGAATACTTTCTGATAGTGTAGACAAAATAATATTAGACAGAGGAAGCCTGACTAAACACAGCTGACTGAACACGTCCAGGCTTGATTACAGTCCCTCATACTGAACCTTATCATCAGCCACTCGGAGATAAGAAAATTGTCAAAATCATTCTGGAAAGGGTTATGAAGCCAGTTTTGGTCCATGGGACAGTACTGAACCACAGTGAGAACCATCATTTCTAAACAGAGAACAGTGAACAACCTTCCCAGACTTTCTGGTCGGCCAAAATTTCTCCAAGGGTGTAGAGACAACTCATCCAGGAAGTCACAAAAGATCCCACAACAACACCCAACAAACTGCATTCTGCTCTAACCTCAACTAAGGTCAGTGTATACAATCCACAGTAAGAAAGAGAGTAGGCGACAATTGGATGCTTGGGAGAGTAGCAAGGCAGAAACCACAATTAACCAAGAGAAATACCAATGTTAATGGCAAAATCAAAACCATCTGGATGATACCAATGCCTTTTTCCATAGAAAGATAAACCATTTACTCATTATGTCTGGCATAAAATTAAAAATTTCATACAAACAGTCATGGAGATGCTTTTCTGCTATTGTTGAAACGACCATCTGTACCGCACAAAAATGCGTAAGACTAATGAAAATAAAAATTATGCAGAAAAACAATGAAAGATAAAAAAAAAAAAAAATCCACATGGCAGAAAAGAAAGTAAAAGAATGTCTTGGAGTGACCTACTCAAAATCCTGACTTGAACCAAATAGGGATAATAGGATAAGACATGAAATGATCCCTTCATTTTTGAAAACCTGCCAATGTGTTTGAACTAAAAGAATTCTGCACAGAACTGTGGCTGAAATTCTTCAACAGTGACATTACAGACTGATATCAAATTAAAGGAAGTGTTTTTATTTGTTTATTCATCTTGAGTAAGGGCTTTATCCTGGTCACAATGGATCAAGTGTCTATTCCAGGAATACTGGATGCAAGGCAGGACACACCCTGGTGAGAAGGCTGATCCAGCACAGGGCATCATGCACAAACATTCACACCTAGGGGCAATTTAGAGTCACCAATCCATCTCCGAGCATAGTTTTATGAGGTGGGAGAAAACCAGATAACCAGGATGAAACCCACATGGACACAGGAGAACACGTGTAACTCTACATTATAATAGTAACCTGAGATCAGGATCGAACCAAGATTCATTTAGTTGGAATTAATGCTCTACTTATATACAGTGGACATAAAAAGTCTACACACCCCTGTTAAAATGGCAGGTTTTTGTGATGGAAAAAAAATAAAAATAAAACCAAGATTAATCATTACACAACTTATTTTCATCCTCAGTGTGAAATTACAACATATAAAAATTAAGTGAAAAACAACCAGAAACATTTTAGGGAAAAATAGGAATAGTAACAAAATTACAATAGGGTCTACATAAGTGTGCACACCCTTTTATAATTGGGGAATGTATGTATTCAGCTGTATTCAGAATAAACCAAACACATTCAATCTAATGTTCAAAAATAATTATCATACATCATTGAAATTATTCTGTCATCTATGAAATTATTCTGATTAACCCCAAATATAGATCAGCTTTTCTGATGGCCTGCAAAGAGCTTACAAAGCATCCACAGTATCTCACTTGGATATCAATCAGTAGCAGGGAATAAAAGAATTTCCAAAACATTAGATGTACCATAGAACACCTTGAAGGCCATCATCAAAGTGGAGAAAATGGAGCACCACAGTGACATCACCAAGAACAGGAAGTCCCTCCAAAATTTACAAAAGGACAAGACACAGACTTACATGTGAGGCTGCAAAGACACATACATTAAAGGAGCTGCAGGAATATCTGACTGATTATCGATTACTCTCTGCATGTGACAACAATCTCCCGTATTCTTCACATGTCTGGGCTATGGGCTAGGGTGGCTAGACGGAAGCTCTTTCTCACAAAAAAAAATCCAAGTTTAACTAAATCACCCCAGACCATGTGGCAAAATGTGTTATGATTTGATGAGACCAATTCCAAAAGGTATAATAATTCCATAATTCCAAAAGGTATGTTTGGCACCAAAATTCCATAACACCAACGGAACACCATAGCCATGGTGAAACATGGTGGTGGCAGCATCATGCTTTAGGGCTGCATTTCTTCAGCCAGAATGGAGCTTTTATCAAGGTGGAGGGAATCATGAATAGCTACAAATACCAGTCAAAAGTGTCTGCTAGTAAGTAGAGGATGAAAAGTAATTTCACATTTCAGCATCCAAATCAACAAATGAATGGCTTAAGAAAAGAAAATAATTGTTAGCGAGTCCAGACCTGAATCCAACTAAAAATCTGTGGGGTGACCTGAAGCAGGCTGTTACAGGAGGTGCGCTCTCAATTTGATGGCTTTAGAATGTTTTTGCAAGGAAGAATGCCAAAATATTGCCAATTCAATACGTGCCACGCAGACAGACTCTTGCTCAAAAAGACTGAGTGGTGTAAAAAAATCAAAATATGCTTCTGCAAAGTATTAGTTTAGAGGTGTGCACACTTATGTAACTAGGTTTTTCTGGTTGTTTTCCCACTTTATTTGTATACTTTGCAATTGTACACTAATTGTGGGAAAAGATCTGACATGATTTATCTTTGTGTAATTATTTACTTCACAAAAACCTGCTATTTTAACCTGCCGGGGGTGTGTATACCTTTTATATCCATTGTAAATTTATTACTTTTTGGATAAGTTTAGGAAGGAAGGAAGAAAAATAAGTAAATAAGTAAGAAAATAGAAAGAAATTAAGTCTTATTATGTCCTGTATATGGTACTTGTATGTTAATTTGTTGCTGTTGTTAGAGTCTTTTTATTATTATTATTATTATTATTATTATTATTATTATTATTATTACCACCCAGGTTCCCTTTTCACAATATTGAACTGAATTCAAATATCTAAAATGATTTAGTCTGAGCAGTCCTAATATACATCACCAGTAAAAATCATGAGGGGGAAAATATTTATTTCAGAGGACATAGCAAAACATTTTTGTCATGCTTTTCTGAAGGGCCAGAAAAAAGCTCTCTGTCTCACTTCAAACTAACACGTGAAAAACTAAACCTTCACCATTTGAATTCCATTCTGAGTTATGCTTTTTTTTTTTTTTAATCCTTAGTTATTTAAGCTTCCGTCATCCTGTATTATTGAAACCATACCTTGCTTTATTAAAAACAGACCCTCTATACCATTTTGTTTTTTTCTGTGATGGAGGCAGAAAGCACTGCCTTTGATCACCATTGGCAGTTACTTAAACATATGAGTCTTAAATTTTATTACAGCTCATGCATTCATGCTGTACTGTAATTGAGACATTCAGGCTTTTCACATGATTGCAGAAGCAAAATGTATTGATTCAATATACCAAAAAGTTTTTTTGTTTTTTTTTCATGAATGTATTTATAAGGCAAAACTGTCCTGCTTAAAATCTCATACTTATAGACGTTAGAGTAAAAAATATATAATAATCACACTAAAAAGAAACTTTCAACACAATTTCACAGCTCTTATATTCAAACCCATTATCAAGAAGTGCAGAAATTTAAAAACGCTAATGTTAAAGCTTTTCCGAAGGAATAGTGCTTATTTCTTTTATTAAAATCTACCACTCAATATTGAACCATTAATACAGATATTCGCAGAACACATTCTTCTTATTTCTGATTTTACTTCTGAGATTTTTTTCTATCAAGTGTTATTTCAGCTGTATTATGCAAGAGAGAATACAAAAATCTCATTTTCAGGGGAGGACTCTTTAGTATTGCCAAATCTTTAGACATCATGGTTGATTTTTTAAAATTGTATTTCCTTTTAAAGTTTGAAGCAGAAAGAACAGTTTAGTACAGTAAACACAACTGAACGTCTGCTTACCTTTCCAGACATGTCTGAGGCAGGGCAGCTAATCCTTTACACATGGTTTGGACTCTTTAGTATAGCTTCACAGGGTTAATCCACCACCATGAACGATTCCTTTTCCTTTTTGAATTTTCTCTGTGCTCCGCTCTGTTATATGGAGACCACTTATTGGATCTAAGCCAGCAGCTCTACAGCCAATTGAGTTGCAGTTTACGATTACGCCATGGCTGAGTGTGTGCTCTTGAGATGTCAACAAGTGCAGGGAAGCTTGAGTTTCCTCAAACCCCTGACAAATGGCCTGAGCACTTTCTGCTGAACCAATGAAATACTGAAAAGAGTTGATGTAAAATCATGATTGTGTTGTGTACACTAGAAATATGATACTGATTGAGCGGCTTACAGTTTAATCTCGTCTTCAGAGCCAGAGTTTTTTTTTTTTTCAGATCTAGGATAAGCTACACATTCAGAGGGGATTTATTTATGAATAACAGCTTGGACAGGGGGAAAACAACCTGGAATGATATACTTAAAAATTTCAGTGATGTTAACTCTGATGTTGAGTTAAATAACTAAATGTGGCATAAATAACAAAATATGTGCGTGGGGGGTGGGGGAGAGAGAGAGAGAGAGAGAGAGAGAGAGATCGAGCGAGCAATAGGAACTCACTTCGGAAGCTTTATTGATTTTCTGGGAAAATGAGGTCAGTGGAATTATCTGAAATAGATAGACAGATATATCAGCCTTTAAAATATACTGAAAAAGGCATACATGAGAGAGAGAGAGAGAGAGAGAGAGAGAGAGAGAGAGTACAAAACAGGAACTTAATAATGATGAGGTCAATGATATTCTCTGATAGATAGATAGATAGATAGATAGATAGATAGATAGATAGATGGAGTGCTATGAAAAAGTATTTGCTTGCCTAATTTCCTCTGTTTTTGTGTATATCCTATACTAAATTGTTTCAGAAATTAAAACAAAATCTAAGATAAAAAAAGGCAACCTGAGTTTGAAGGAAAAAAGCTATCCAATACCAACTGAACCTGTGTGAAAATGTATTTGCCCCCGTAATTACTAATTCCCCAAATTTATGAAACAACATTCATAGTGGGTGAGGTTCAGCTGGACTAGACGCAACCAATCCTGAGTACTGCAAACCCTGTTCAATTAAATCATCGCTTAAATAGAACTTTTTCAACAGCAGGAAGTTGGTTAAAAGGTCTTACCCAGTAACACACTATGCAAAAGTTTAAAGAAATTCCAGAAATGGAAGAAGGAAGAAGGTGATTGAAATACATCAGTCTTGGAAGGGTTACAAAGCTATTTCAAAGGCTCTGGGACTCCAAAGAACCACAGCGAGAGCCATTATCTCCAAATGGAAAAAACTCGGCACAGTAGTGAACCTTCCCAGAAGCGGCCGACTTTCCAAAACTCCTCCAAGAGCAGGGCAGTGACTCATCCAAGAAGTCACAAAAGAGCCAAGGACAACATCAAAGGAACTACAGGCCTCTCTTGCATCAGTAAAGGTCACTGTTCATGACTCCACTATCAGAAAGACACTGGGAAAAAAAAATGGCATCCATGGAAGGGTGGTGAGGTGAAAACCACTGCTAACCCAGAAGAACATTAAGGCTTGCCTGAATTTTGTCAAAACACACCATGATCAAATCTTCTGCGAGAATGTTCTGTGGACTGATGAATCGAAAGTGGAACTGTTTGGAAGAAACAGGAGTCCCGTTACATCTGGCGTAAACCAAACACAGAATTCAACAAAAAGAACATCATACCTACGGTCAAGCATGGTGGTGGTAGTGTGATGGTGTGGGGATGCTTTGCTGCCTCAGGGCCTGGGCAACTTGCAGTAATTGAGGGAAACATGAATTCTGCTCTCTATCAGAAAATCCTACAGGAGAATGTCCAGGCTTCAGTCCGTAAGTTGAAACTCAAGAGCAACTGCAGCAAGACAATGCAGCAAGACAATGATCCAAAGCATAGGAGTAAATCCTAGTCCTAGAAGTAAGTGAAAGACTGATCTCCAGTTATTATAAATGTTTGGTTGCAGTTATTGCTGCTAAAGGTGGCACAACCAGATTCTAAGTTTAAGGGGCAATTAGTTTTTCACATGGGTGATAGGTGTTGGAGAACTATTTTGCTTCAATAAAAAAACAACAACAAATAAATTAAAACTGTATTGTGTGTTTACTCCGGTTGCCTTAGTTTTATGTTGTTTTTCATTTGAAGATCTAAAACTATTTAGTATGAGGTATACATAAAGAAGAACAGAAGAAATCAGGAAATCAGCAAATACTTTTTCACAGCACTGTAGATAAAAAACATAAACACTAAAGACGAAAAACTACTATTCAGATGCCACAAACCTGATTATAATGAGACCAACTGAACAATCAGATACTACATTTAACACCAGATAAATAGCTTTAAAATAAGAGAAAATTTTGAAATTGTGCTGCATGATTCGCTCTTGAAACAATCTAGATGTCAGTGTGATCTAGCTGAAAACAGATGTGAGGAAGTGGTATAAATTGCACTAAGGTTTGGCTAAGGCTCTATCTGTGCTCATAGGTCAATCAGTACAACAATATCAACATTACTGTACACTGCACTGCAGCTGTTTGTGCCGATTTTGTTTACATACACCCAAATGTATTAAAACTATACATATCTGTGTATACAGTATTCAACAATTACAACAATTCATATCATTGGTATTTTGTTACAAAGTCTTCGCTTCAATCATAATAACTAATAATTAAGCATTGAAAATAAACTATTTCTGCCATTTAGTCATGCTAATTGCTTATGTGGACTTCTGTAAAAGAGTTATGTACCTGAACCATTACAAATTGTAATTGATGTTAGCTTTCAGCCTGTCGTCAGGACATTTTGAATCCTGATGATGCGACAAGCATTCACGGGAGTTTAAGAAAAAAAAATTGGCCCTGCTTTGTAGGTGTCAAGGATTGTCATCACCTCTTTTATGTAAATGACAGTGATGAAGGACAAGCACGAAAGCATATTAGCTACTTGATGGCATGTAGCATTTAAAAAAGATGGGGTGGCTATCTTCACATGTGCACTATGAATGGCTATTCAGAGTCTCAAAAAAAAAAATCTCAAAAAATTAAAATATCGTAGAAAAGTTTTTTTTTCACATCATTTAATTCAAAAAGTGGAACTTTCATATATTCTAGTTTCATTACACAAAGTGAAATATTTCAAGCCTCTAATCTCGATGATTACAACTTACAGCTCATGGAAATCAAAAATCCAGTATCTCAAAATATTAGAATGAATAATTCATAATACAGTATAATATAATATTTCACTTTCTGTGTAATGAATCTAGAATATATGAGAGTTCCACTTTTTGAAATAAATTACAAAAAAAAAGAACTTTTCCATGATATTCAATTTTTTTTTTTTAGATGCACCTGTATACACTTTAGACAGTCAAAATGATTATTTATTCCCCATAGGAGTGGAGTAACTGTTTGTAAAAATGTACATACTTTCCCCCCTACGTTTTTTCTTTCTGTATGCATAGTGTACACTCACCATCGACTTTAATAGGAACACCAGCTCATTCATGCAGTTAACCAATCAGCCAATCATGTGGCAGCAGCACAATGCATAAAATCATGCAGTTACAGGTCAAGAGCTTCAGTTAATGTTCATATCAATCATCAGTATGAAGAAAAAGTGTGATCTCTGTGACTTTAACCGTGGCATGGTTGTTGGTGCCAGATGGGCTGATTTGAGTATTTCAGTAACTGCTGGTCTCCTGGGAATATCACACACAACAGTCTCTAGAGTTTACACAGAATAATGCAAAAAAGCAAAAAACATTGAGTGAGCGACAGTTCTGTGGGTGGAACTGCGTTGTTGATAAGAAAGGAAAATGGCCATTTTGGTTCAAGCTGCCAGGAAAAATATAGTAACTCTTATAATCACTCTTTACAATCGTGGTGAGCAGAAAAGCATCTCAGAATGCACACAATATCAAACCTTGATGTGGAGCAGCTACAACAGCAGAATATCAGTTTGGGTTCCATTCCTGTCAGCCAAGAACAGGAACCTAAGGCTATCATGGATACAGACTCATACAAACTGTACACAGAATCACCCGGTATTTTTCCAGTCTTTGTCTGTCCAGTTTTGGTGAGTCTGTGCCCATGATAGCCTCAGATAAGCTTCAACATGTAGCTTGTCATGAAAGATACCAATTTGTTTAAATGTTTTTTTTTCTTTTACTTTACATACATATTTGTAAAAGGAATATCTGCAGAACATCACACAAATAGCACCCCAATCATGGAATCTCCCATTACCCTGCTCTATTTTTTCCCTATGCTGTAACTCTCGGTTTATCTTGATGGAACATGAATGATATGCTTGGCAGGCACCACCCACCTCCCACAGAGCGCCGATATATTGCAATAAAACTCAAGCACTAAGCCATAGACAAACAGAAGCTTCCCGCTGAGCCAACTCTTTGTTTCTCATTTAAATGTGATTAAAGGGAAATCATAATGGTACTGAGGTGTATAAAACCCATTGAGCAGTAGTCGAAGTTTGCCATGTGAACGTAATTAATGCACTCTAGAGCCATGTTTAGCAGGCTGTAGCTGCAGTTGTGGAGCCTAAACAAATATGGAGCAACTACCTTCTGAGTGGCTTGTTTGCTTCATTGCAGAGGATATCAACCAGCTTCCTGCCACAATGGACCATTAAAGGAGCTGTTGATGGATTCTGCCCCATTGAATGGCTGCAAAATTTGCAAGAGTGCATGTTTAAATGTTTGGTGAGGCTCCACTCATCTGTGAAGTGAGCACATTTGGCAATGGAGCTAACAGTGCAAAGGTGTACTTTAACTAACATTCGGTGGACAACAAGAAGTTGCTTTGTCCTTGGAAATGCTTTTGGCACACTGCTTGGCAGGATGCTACTCTATTTAAATTCATTTGGCAGATGTTTTTATCCAGAGAGAGAATTTACAGAATCCAGTCCAAGCTTTTAGCTGTTTAATGAGCTGATGTGAGTAATAAAAGCGGCTGAATTTACATCAACGTCCAGAAGTACAACTTAAAGGATGAACAGAGAATAAACATGGGTAAACATAGGAATTAGAGTAAGCGCTAATGCCCATGAAAGCTACACACTGCTACACTATTTACAAAGCAATCAAAGTATAGATGATGGAGTTTGAAACATAATAATACATTATTGATGTTGGAGTACAATGATTACCTAAGGAAAGAAAATATGAGAGCAGAAAAGAGGCAAAGATTCTTAATAATGACAGTGCTTTTAAGGATTATCAGCAAAGACAGTACTGTTAGTATCAAGAAAAATTCCTAAATGTGGAAAGACCATAGATAAACCATCAGTTGTTAAGTCTAGACTCATATCAACAAACTAACAGTGTAAGCTTCCTCCCAACACCACGTATGAGATAGACATAGCTGAGCTACTACACGTTGATTAATGAGGTCAGATATTCTCAATCCTGAGTGTCAATCTGAAATGAATGGTGACAGGTCTGTACTGGGCTGTAGCATGCCTACACATAGCAAAGCTTTTAGTTTCACTATCTTTCCCAGGAGTGCGGTGTTAGTCATGGTTCTTTTAAAAAGAAACTTGCAGTAAATACTTTTACTTTGGCTACTGATTGAGAAGCAGAGTAACGTTGCTGTTTCTAGAAGAATCCAGGAAGTAACTGCAATGTACTTCATTATATATAATGAATGTAGTGTAAGTTAAACATTGTACATGTAGAAACATAGACATTTCGAAGAAATGAAGGACAGATTAAGGTGTATTAATCTAGGATGATTTGCGCAGGTGTTTTAAACTGTACAGTAATAAATAACACTGTGTGGAAGCCCCACCCCCTGTCTCCTTCCCACGTGTTCTTGACAGAACTCACTCAGGTGGCCTCACTTCCTGTGGAGATGTATTGATTTCATTAATGTGAAAGTAAGATCTATCATTGCGTGTTTGACTTACATGATATTAGACAAGTACATATTAAACAACAGTTAAATATATACAGTATATTTATCTGTATACAGTATTTATTAGACATGCCACTGAAAAACTTTGGCCAAAAATAGTCAAAAATAGCTGAAAGAGAGAAAAAAAAAAGCTGAAAATTTGGACCTTAAAGGTTTGAAATTTTTTGCACTCTCGTGCCCCGGTCACTGCAGATGAGTTTTGAGATGAGACATTTTGAGAAGAGAACTGTGAAAATGTTGGCCATGTGGACATTATACCAATTTGTAAAATAATTATATTTGAAACCGTACTGTTGTGTTTTTACTGTTTACCGCACGGTTTTGCGGAAACGCTTAGAAACCCACTTTAAAATTCATTTTTGCAGTTACTGCTGCTGGCAAATGGTTCCAAATGTATAGTTGAAATATTATTACATTCTCTTATCTTACTCAACTTAAACCTGAGATTGTGGAAATTCTAATTTTCCTGCCTTGTTTTAGGCTATTGGTTCTGGATGATTAAATCATTTATCAAGATTTATGTAAATGAAATACTATGAGCAGGGGAAAACAATATTGCACTAGCTAATTGCATGTACAGTGAATATAAAAAAAAAGTCTACACACCCCTGTTACAGTTGGAGGTTTTTGTGATGACAAATCATGTCAGACATATCATGATAAATTTCAAGATAAATCACATCAGATATTCTGTTCACCTTTAATGTGCTATAGCAACCAACAAAATTAAAGTGAAAAACGAATAGAAATATTTTAGGGAAAAAATATAAATAATTTTCACCCTTTTATAATGGGGCATGTGACCGTGCACAGAATTAACCAATGACATTAAAGGAAATAAAGGAATATCTGGCAAGTAATTGCCACTTCCTGCATGTGACAACAGACTCTTGTATTCTTCACATGTCTAGGCTGTGTGGTAGGGTGGCTAGATGGAAGCCCTTTCTTACACTCAAAAAAAGTCCAAGCCCACATATATTTTGCCAAAAGTATATGGAAAATTGTGTTATTGAGACCAAGGTAGAACTTTTTAATTCTAAAAAAACTTGTGAAAAACAAGATAGCTGATCACCCAAAGAACAACATTCACATGGTGAAGCATGGTGGTGGAAGCATCATGCTATGGGGCTGTTTCTGTTTATCTGCGACTGGGGCTCTAGTCAAGATAGATAGAATCAAGGATAGTTCCAAATACCAATCTATTTTAGCACAAAATCTGCAGGCTTCTCTTAGACAGCTAAAGAGTTCACATTCCAGCATAATAACTGGAATGTTCAAAATAACACAAATCACAAATTCAAGTCAACAAAGGAATGGCTTCAGAAGATGAAGATCAAAGTTCTGGACTGGCCCAGTCAGAGTGGAATGACTTGAAGAGGTCTGTGCACAGGAGATCCCCTTGCAGTTTTATAGGTCTGGATAATGTTTTGCAAGAAAGCGTGGAATAAAATTGCCAAATCAAGATTGGTGGACAATTATCTAAAAAGACTGAGTTAAAGACTATATATTGAAAGTATATGTATGCTTTATGTACAATTTCCCTGTGAACTTTAATAAAATTGAACAATTTATCTAGCCTTCAAGTGCCAGTTTCTTTCATCAATTAATCCATAATATCTATAAGCACCAACACTCACTTCAGCAACTGGGATATAATATTTTGATGTAGGTATTTGGTGATTTGGCCACTGCAACAAATACTTCTTTAAGGCTAAATCATTAAAGTTCTAATTTCAAACAATATACTCTCTTTAAATAAGTAATGATTTGAATTATATCAAAGTCACAGCAATAGCATTCACATACTTATGGAAAGAACCAGATTATTTACTTTTTTTTTTATTTAAATAATTTTTTTTTTTTTTTTTTTTTTTTGGGAGGGAGTGGGTGGGTATAAAGCAACTACTGTTGTGCCCAATATGTTATATGAATATGAATAGTCTTTTTTGTGGTCAGTATAATAATACAATGATGCAATAATGGGGCACATTTGAATAAGAGGTCAAGAATACTTACATGCATATAAATGCGTGTATATATCTAAAGTTGTTGCCAAGGACTAATGTTGTTGCACTCATAGTTTGTAGAGGTCTGCAGGGTGACCTGATGGTAGGACACAGGTGGGTGGTGAAGACACTACGAAAAAGAGGACTGACCAAACTCAGCATCGTTCAATAATTGTTGTATTTGTTGGCCGAAGACAGCTGGGGTGGGGCCAATCTCTTTAGTGCAGGTACCAAGCCACCAAAAAACAGCAAATGTTATCTTTCTTTAGTTCTCTCTTTTGCTCTCTTCATTGCTCTCTGCACCCCTCTTTCTGTCTTTATTCTTGTAGTCCCTGTGGCATTTATCTTAAAGCTCTCGGCGTTCAGACACCAAAGACACCAGCAGAACAACATTCAACTTGCATCTTCTTTATCAGCTTCTTCGTCTTCTTTTTCAGCTTCTTCTTCGTCGGCAAGACAGTTTTTACTTGAGTTCCACCAAGTCATAGTTTTATGTAACTTCAGTGGCTCCGGGCACATGAACAAAAGCGCAAATCTCATTGGCCGGCCAGTTTTTAACCCAACGCATCAAAAAAATGGAATCCCATGATGTTAAAAAAAAATTTGACACTTTGACGCCACACATTTTATGCATGGGTGTGAACACTCACAAACAGACCGTTTAATGTGCTGTTAAAAATGTCCCGGTGTGAACAGGCCTTAAGACAGTGCTACAGGGAGACAACTGATTGTCCTTGTAGTGGAAAATTACATGTAACCATGTGTCCCCCCAGACGTTATCGAGAACTTGCAAATGCCTTGGTGGAAGAGTGGAGTAACATCTCACAGCAAGAACTGACAAATCTGGTGCAGTCCATGAGGATGAGATGCACTGTAGTACTTAAAGCAGCTGGAGGCCACCAGATACTGACTGTTACTTTTGATATCGACTCCCCCTTTGTTCAGGGACTCATTATTCCATTTCTGTTCGTCAAATGTCTGTGAATCTCAGTTGTTGAATCTTTTTATGTTATGTTATGTTTGAGTGCAATTTACAATATTTTTTTCTATAATAGATTAATATATACTATAGTATAAGATTAGTTATATAGATTTATTCCTTATTCCTTACTATATTACCAAACACAGTCGTGCGTGTTCCCAGGTCACATGTGCAGTTACTTTGACAATACATGTCCTCATAAAACCTGCTACAGATTCGATCTTGTTTGTGTAACTGCAGTGTTGGAACAACCCCAAATATGGTCCTGAGCTGTCAAGACTTTAACTTGTGATTTTAAAACAATGATGTCAATTATTTGTGAAAATGAGTGTGTACCAAAATTACCATCTTGTCTGCAGCTAAATAAAACACAGACCTATCAGATATGATACCAGGCCAGAAAAAGAAGGCTGCCAAAATATTATTCTAATGTGTCTTCAGGAATTCCAGCTTCAGACCATTCTAACAGCTTTACCTCCTTGTTTCATTTGATCCTTTGACCTTATACTTCTTCAGAAACCAAACGTAAACAAAAGTTCTTTGAGTAAAGCCTTGTTATTGTTAAGCCAGAGTTTAATAGCATTAGTTGTAGGAATATATCAAGCATATTTTTAGGATATAAACACAAAGGCTGTCAAACGTAAATTAAAGCCCCAGGCCAGACGTCTGACAGGATAGCTCCAAGAAAGTGGATAGTTGCAAAACCGAGACTAAAGATAGTTGTTTGTTTCAGGAACAAAAAACCCCCAAAAACCTATTACTAGTTTTAAATGATGTTCATATATTATATATGCTAATGTCACTTTTTTGTCTATTTAACTGGCTCCACTTAAATTTGTATCTCTAATTCAAGTATACCTGCACGTGAACTATACATATGCAATACATACAGTATATGATGGTCTGGGAAGACCTGTTGGGTGTCACTGTGCTTCTTGTTTCTGGCAAGCAGCCAAAAAAATTGACACATCAACCAAGTATGATGTGTATATACAAAGTATTATACTTTGTATAAGTATGTGGTATGTTTGAAGCAGCTTTCCAAAAAAAAGTATGAAGTCAGCTTTCTTAAAAATACATTTGGAAGCAAAACATGAAAACCTGGCCATAAAACCGAACAAACAATGTTGTATAAATCAGCGACAGTAGCTGTAAATGAGTAAAAAAAAACTTACTCAACACGTAAAAGCAGACATCCCAATCTGCAAAAACTCATTTCAGGGAGGTGGATTCAAACAAACATAGCCACCCAACATGTATGAACAAGAACATGACAGTTTATTATGACAGAACACAACTATTTATTTAACAACATATTGCAACTATTTAGACACACTATTTACACACGCTAATGCTTTTCTGGCTGGTATATACAGAAAATGTGACATTAAAATATGTACTTAAATTGTTTTGTATTGTACTATATTATATTACTGTATTATTCAACTCATGGAGTAATTTTTTTTATTCAATTACTACTTTACACATGTCTACAGGGAGTTTGGCCTTATCACCTAGACATCAATACAGTAGCTCCTTATAGCAGATAGTTAAAATAGCTTTAGCTATGCTAATGGACGAATGACACCTATTCAGCTCATCTCAACATGTCTTTTACAGTCATCTAACCCACCATGGGCAATTGGGAAATCACTGCCGCGAGCTACACTGTCATTGTTTTGTTTTTTTTTTTTACTCCTGTAATGCATAGGTACACTTTAGTGTTGTCTGGGGTGAATGCGCTTTATACTTTTATTTATTTTTATTTAGACACTCTGCAGACACGAAACTGAACTGAACTGATGGGTGAACTGGAGAGAGAAGTCGACTGTAAAGCCTTCTGAGAAAACTGATGAAAACACAAAGATATTGTATACAGTGTGGGAAATAAGTATTGAACACGTCAACATTTTTTCCAGTAAATATATTTCCAATGAGGTTATTCACATGAAATTTTCACCAGACATCAGTATTAACTCAAGAAATCCACAAATATAAAGAATTCACAACATTAAAGTCCATAAATAAAGTTATGTGTGATAAAGTGGAATTACACTGCAAAAAAGTATTGAACGCGCAAATAAAAAACAGTTCTCCAAGGCAAGGTAAGGCAAGGAACCAGCTGAAATCTGTAAGCAGTTAGAAAGTAATTATATAAGTAATGAGTTTGCTACAACTCATTTGGACAAGCCTATGAATTACTGAGAGAGTGTAGTCTGGTCAGACGAGAGCATAATTTAACTTTTATACAATAGCTGTTATACTACACACCACGTTTGGAGAAGAAATGGCACTGCACATCAACCTTAAAACACTATTCCAACAGTGAAGTTTGGAGGTGGAAGCATCATAGCGTGGGGCTGTTTTTCAGCGCATAGTACTGGCAGACTTCATATAATTGAAGCAATGATGAATGGAGCACTTTACAAGGAGATTCTTGAGAAGAATCTACTGCCATCCACCAGGATGATGAAGATGAGACGTGGGTGGACCTTCCAGCAGGACAACGATCCAAAGCATACAGCAAAGGAAACTCTCAATTGGTTTCAGAGAAAAAAAAATCCAGTCAATCACCTGACTCGAACTGAACAAGATTTCAAGACAATACGTTTAGAAGAATGGGCCAAAATCACACCTTTCATACAGGAATTGTCTTGAAGCTGTCATTACAAACAAAGGCTTCTCCACTAAGTATTAAATAAATTTCAGTTAGCGTGTTCAATACTTTTTTCCCCGTGTCATCCCACTTTATTACACATAACTGTATTTATGAACTTTAATGTTTGGACTTTTTTTTTTATATGT
>NC_071265.1:6317500-6442500 GCF_023375685.1 Ictalurus furcatus | reverse complement strand
TAATGAGGCATGCACTCAAAGCCTTTGTTTTTCAAATAACATACGTTCTCAATTACACTGCCTGCAACCAGCAGGTCAGACATTCCTCAATGTCAGATCTTTCCTGGATTTTTTTCTGAGACCATTTTATCACCATCCAAAATCTAAGATGCTGTTATTTGATTCACTGTGTATACCAGAGTTCGGCATGTCGAATCGGCAATATAAATGTGATGCTCCGTGTTGGCTGTATTCAACAGAAGTCATGGTGTTTTGCATTCATAAGTATAAAGTGTTGTAAGGGAAAATTACAGTTTAATTAGCTAGAAGCTGAGGCAATTAGAGAAAAAAATCATTTACAAAAAAGTCTGGAAACATTTAAAATATCAAAGGAATTCATTTGAATTATTGATTGAAGCCTGTATACATGTAGGAGACTTTGCAGATGGACTCCAGTGTGCTGAGAAACAATTGCTTTAAAGTTAAATTGCTTTACTCCATCAAGCAGCACTGATTTCTAAAAGGATGTCATCAGCCAGACCAGTCAATAGACACTTCACACATCTTACCACATGTTATTACTCAGAATGAGAACCATGCTGTGACAATGTTTGTGACAACTTTTGCGACAATTTTCATTCAACCCTATTTTTTTTTTTTTTTAAATGAATCATATCACGTCACGTGACCAGATGCCCCCCTTTTCTGCACATGTCCTCTTTTTGACTATAGACATGTGCTCACAATGGCAGTGTGCAGAGATTTGCCATGAGTTGCTCTTATACATTTTTAGTACTGGTTTATTTCTGTGTTTGAATGGGTGTGTGAACGTGTGTGCTATTGTGCCCTGTGATTGGTTGGCTCCCTGTCCAGGGTGTCCCCTGACTTGTGCCCCAAGTTCCCTGGGATAGACTCCAGGCTCCCTGCACCCTGTGTAGGATAAGTGGTATGGAAAATGGATGGATGGATGGATGGATAGTACTGGGTTGTAAAACCATGACTAGTCTCTATTCCATATTACCCAACGTGAATGACTGAAGCCTTGCTCCTATTGGTTGACAGCAAGTTCTGTTAAAATTCCAGCAGATGACGTATCATTTACACTGAAATTAAAGACTCAGGATTACTCAAGCTGTGGCAGTGAACCTTGGCTAAATGTACCATATATATATCTAATGGATGTCTTATATACTTTTCATATATGCTTCAATATTAGTACAGAGATTTTCATGTTTCCGTGTGTATTTCCAGGTTCTTAGGTTTCTTCCCATCTCCCAAAAGCATGCCAGTAGGTGCACTGGCTAAGATAAACTACCACTAGGTGTGAATGATTGTGTATATATACTGCATATAAGAAAGTCTAAAAAAAAACAAGGATTGTTATTGCTTTCTTTGGAAAGCCAAAATACGACCACTCAAGAATTATATGTATAATGAACTGTTTTCTTTTAGTAATATAAACTTGTAAGTAGGTGCCCTGAGTTAATTTATGTTACAACTTGTGAAGTCTAAAGTGGGATCCTAACATCAAGAAAATGCCAGACCAAAACATGAAACTGAAAATGCTGGTAAAGATTTTTCTTCTTAAATGACAAAACGCTGAGTTTATGAAAAGTTTATTAGCATCACGAGTGAGTGCTGGGGTGTTGCCAGAAAGGCTAAAATTAAAATCCATTAAATAGTCATTAAACATTAAATAGTCTATAAAAAGCGTATTCAGCCCCTACAAGTGGGCTAATTTACATGGAGAATTTCTTCAGCTAACGGATCACAACTGCACTAGAGGTCAAGATTGGCGGGTTGGTGCACATGCAGACAGCGGACGCCCTTTTCCTGTTGACCTTCAACTCTTTAAACATATTCCTTCCAGACAATACAGCCAATCAAACTAACCAAATAGACCATAAATATCAAGAATTGTACTAATACATTGGTTACGCCCTGTTAAGCTTTCAAGCTGTCACTGTGAAGGGTGTAGCCTTCACCTACAGGGGTATAGGAGTGTTCACACATTCATTCAGTTTCTAGCTCACGCTCAGCTTGTATTTTGAATTTTCTTGTGAAGATGTTCATGAATACTTCATGAATCATTGGCAACAGCTGATGAATAAGTAAGAATTTCGCTGTCACAAATCCACTACCATCACTCCAAACTCCCAGACGTGAGTGAAAAATCCATACCTTACCACATTGCAGTGGTATATGCTATGACGCTATAAGAGAAGTGACAGATAGAAATTAAGGTTGGAAATGTGACTGTGAACACAGTAATCCACACGAGACCAAGTCTCCAAAGGCCTCAGGATCAGGGTCATTGCATAACACGGTTTTCCTCAATCGCAAGGGACTAACAGTGGGCCTTTTCCCACGCTTCCCAGTGCGGGATACAGTAGACTCTGTCCCCTGTATGCTGCTTTGATTAGATTATAGATTCTCTTGTACCCTTGTTTTGTACACATGGTCTCCAAGAGGAGCTTTGCAGATCGGTATGATGATGTGACGTACACTGTAACACACGCTGTTATGGACAGGAGGGTGTGCGCAATGTTAGGAACAAATGTGACATAGAGCAGAGAGTGTGCAATTTTTAAGGTCAGGCTGGAATGCTCTTCTTCCTGTGTTAAGGCCGTGTTGGATTTTCTTGAACAATTTGTACTTCACAGCTTGCACCCAGGGGTCAATTTAAGGAGTGCTTGCATACATTCATCATCAACCCCTGCTGGACTGCTTCTGTATGACTGATGTTATATTTATGTCTTTGTAGTGTTCTGAATCATTGGTTAGTAATTAAATATGATGGGGAATGCTATTACATGGAAAATAATCAATGAATGGGTGGTGTCAAGTGGCCGAATGCAAAGCAGAGTTAACCACCCAAACTTAATTATTTTCCAATAACTGCACATCCTTCAGTGTTTTATTCCTCTTATACCATAGCAATTTGCCAAATTATATTTGTTAATGAACAAAAAGCCATACTTTTAACCATTTGTATTTACATTTATTGTTGTGGGACATCCACAAAACAAGTTAGTTCCTGTTATCACTCATGTTATAGCAGGTATAAACAGTCGTTCCCTCACAATTTTTCCCCTTTTGAAGTTAATGAAACAAACAAACAAACAAACAAACAAAAAGACAGCTTATCATGTTACCAAGATACTGTAACAGACAAAGTTCTCAGTCCTGAAGACTCTCCAGTGCTTGCAAACGTGCTGACACTGGAGACTCCTTCCATAAATATTAAATGAACCTCACCATATCAACAATTATATGTTTTTCTTTGTTAAAGGAAAATAAACACATTTTTAATCTGTTCATAATCTATTTTAGCCATTTGGTTTATATTGAGAATCTGCCCTGTGAATAAACTGTTACTATAGAAACAATAACATTGGAACAACACATTAAAATAACTATTGTCGGCGCTACTGTTATAGATAATGAATCAACACCTCCTGACCAATCTGATTCAAGAATTCAACAGTGCTGTGGTATAATACAAATAACTACAACTTCGACCATACAGTTTCACACATATATAATGTGATCCAAGATTAATATTCAACGTGGATCTGTGGAAATCCTATGAGATACTGGATGACAGTGAGTTCTTACTGTCTCTGTTTATCTCTGTAACATTTAATGATCTCCAATGTCAAAAACACTATATCATAGAGTCACTATTGGGGTTAAAAATTGCCACAGGATGACATAAGCAGGAGATGTATGGAATGGCAGCTTCCATACCCTGTCACCCCATTCATCTCCTGCTTATGTCATCCTGTGGCAATTTTTCACCCCAATAGTCATAAACCAGGGACAAGCCAAATGTATGCTTCCTGTACCTTATGACATTATCCACCATAACTTTTTTATATCATTATTATAAGCATAAACCTGTCACCATTCATCTTTTTTATGTCTCTATCTGATCAATGCCCTGATTCTCTGATATATGTGCTTTTTGTTTACACACACACACACACACACACACACACACACACACACACACACACACACACACAATGTGGGGAGTAGATGATCCAATCTATAAAATGTAATAATATTAAGCTAGTTGTATTAGGTATGGATCTGATTATGGCATGATGATGAGTGGATAATTAGTTTAATAATGTTTTAAGCCCTCACTATGAACTGCTGGACAGCTGCACAGGGACATCCTGTCCCTAAAGAGCACTAATAGTACGAAATGTCCATCCCGTTAAGAGTACTGTATGGTCCAAGTATTCAAGCTAGCATTTTTCTTTTTGGTTCTACTCTTCTAAACTTTAATCTGAAATCCAATTGCAATAGAATACCATTTGCAACTGTAGGAATCAGAATATGTTGCTGTTATGTGCATATATAATAGGAAAAAAATGAAAATCATAGTTCTTGGTTGATTTTTGCGATTGCTTTTTCATTTGTATCCCAGGAGGCTGCTTATATGCATATAACATCACCTGTATGTTTGACTGTTATTACAACTTAGACAACACAATATTCACTATATAGCACTATGTAGAGGTCAGTTCATTCCAATCTAAAGCTTAGTGCCCAGAGAATTGATTTCTGCAACATTTGGTGCCCCCTAGTGTCAAAAGAAATCATTACATGCAAGTCATTGTAAAATAAAATATTTAAAAGAAACGTGTTTTGCAAGACTAATTAATACTTTTTAAAACTTCACTAAAATGAAAACATAATTCTATCTTATGCTAGTCAGAAATAATACCATTATTCCCATTGCCACTGCCATTTCATGATATCTACCATATCTACAGGTAGCTGGGTAGCAAACCTTTTTATGGGACAATTCATTCTGAAGAAAATGAATAAATGATTGAATTTGTTGGGTGTCAGTGGTAGTATTGTGAGATCAAGATAGCTAGAATAAAATGATTAAATTAGATTCGTTTATTTTATGTCTGTCCAGTTACACAAGCAGCTCAGAACACTCTGACCATATACAAGCATATTCAATCTCAAGGCCTCATTTATAATCCATTTAAAGTAATTTCTAGGTGAAGCACACTAGACACTTTAGCACTAGGATACTGTGCCATATCTAGGATACAATAAACATAATAGACATTTAAGTATTCCTTTATTTGACATTTGTTACATCAGGCATTTATATTTTATTGCTGTAATCTAAATGACTACTGAGTTTATATACACTTGAACCAGGAAATAAACCGGAAGTGAACGAGGGAGCTAAACTCAGCAGATGGCGACATCTGCTAGCATGGAGGAGTAGCATTCAGAGCTCCTGTGTGTTATACTATATATTCATTTTCCATGAACAAGAATATTAACATGCTTCATGTATTGGGGGAAAAAATGCAAACTATAAATGTTTAAAAAGAGCTAATATGGAACAGGAAAACTACAGTCATTACAATCCAACAATAAATAAACAACAATACATTAAATACAGTCTTCTTGTTCTTTGCAGCCTTCAAAAAACCTCCCCATTCAGTTCATTATATATATATATATATATATATATATATATATATATATATATATATATATATATATATATATTATTTGGAACAAATTGACTATAGCTCACTTCATGCATGAGTTTAATAGCTGCACTGATATTGTCTCCAGACTATAATGAGGATATAACCTCGACTGCAGTATATTTCATGGTATACATGGTATAATTGTATGTTATCCAGAAATGAAACTTCACAGATACAAAGAGGGAAAAAAAATCTAAATAAAGTGTCTCATTCTGATGGTGGAGAGCACTGTCTAAGATTTCATCATAAGTTCTTCCATAGGTGTTAATTTGGCTTGAAATCTGCTGAGTGTAAAGACCACAGCATGATCTACACCGTTTTCATCCTCATCAAGCTATTCAGTAAGCCCTTGTACCCTGTGGATGTGGGATGATTCATCCTGAAAGAGACCACTCTCATAAATTTGATCAGTTAGAATGTATGATCTACATCATAGTGCCATATTACTGGTCTCTCACTGGGTGGCGATGTAGGTCTGTGCTTGAAAAAACAACATGCAATCATACTCCAACCTTTAAGAGATAGTTACAACTAGTAATATTTTATATGGGTGCACAGTGGCTTAGTGGTTAGCCTCACACCTCCAGTGTTGGGGCTTTGATTCCTGCCGCTGCCCTGTGTGTGTGGAGTTTGTATGTTCTCTCCATACTGCAGGGGCTTCCTCTGGGTACTCGAGTTTCCTCCCCCAATCTGCGACCCTGCAGGATAAGTGTCATAGAAAATGGATGGATGGATGGAACATTTTATATGTTGCAGTATTTCAGTCGCTGTATTTTGGAGCTATTACTTAAATACAATTTATATCCAGTGAGTTAGCTACAAATACACATGAAATTTATATAAAATTAATACATTTAACCATAGGTTTATATGACTGTGCTTGTTCGAATAGATTATCATTTCCATAGTAACTTTACAAGTACTTACACTGCAAAATGCCAATAAACAGGTTAAAAAACTTGCTATTTAGCAAAGAAAAACATAATTGATGGTCTCCAGTATCAGTGCTTTGTAACAGTCAGTATGTTTTTTCACAATAAGAAAAGCTTATATCACAATCTTTTTATGCTGTTTTTTACAGACGGCCTGAACATGCAAGTTATGTACAATGTCATTATTTCATATATGTCATTATGTCATTATCAATGTCATTATTTCATATATGTCATTATTTCAACTTAAGAATTAGTTTTGTTTCAAGATATTATGTAGTTAGTGCAACAATAATATTTAACAAATTTCATCTGTCCATTGTCCATTCTGCTTATCCCATACAGGGTCACGGGAGAGCCTGGAGCCAAGGCAGGGGACACCCTGGACATAGTGGCATCCAATCCCAAGGCACAATCATACACACATTCACACACTTCAAACAATTTGGAAATGCCAATCAGCCTACAACGCATCTCTTTGGACTGGGGGAGGAAGCTGGAGAACCCAGAGGAAACCCTCAAAGCACGGGGAGAACATTCAGGCTCCACACACAGGGCGAAGGCGGGATTCGATCCGCCAACCCTGGAGATGCGAGGCAAACATGCTAAGCACTTGTTTTGTTGTATATCTTGTTATGCTGACTTCATAAATTGTTATGTTGAGAAAATATGATGTTATTTAAACATAATTTGTTATTATTACTTAATATCTCATTATTTCAATAAGATAATGCAATTATATTTATTAAATAATTCATTAATAATAATATAATTATTTCAAATAAACTAATTACATACAATCCCCTCCAAAACTATTGGAACAGGAAGGCCAATTCATTTGTTTGTACTATACACCAATGCCATTTGGGTTTGAGATCAAAAGATGGATTTGAGATGAAAGCTTAGGATTTCAGTTTTTATGTCCTGTTATTTACATATAGATGTGTTAAACAATATAAAACATTGAACCTTTTGTATCAGACCACCCAATTTTTTAGGCAAGCAAAAGTATAGGAACAGAAGTCTTGAAGTAAATTAAAGTTAATAACATTTAATATTTGGTTGCTAGCTTGCAACCAATTTGTTGTTGTTTTGTTGTTGTTCTTGTTTTGTCATGCTTTTCCATGCTTTTTCCACAGCCTTTTTCAGTTGTTGTTTGTTTCGGGTGGTTTCTCCCTTCAGTCTCCTCTTCAGGAGGTAAAATGCTGGTCAGTTGGTTAAAGTCTGGTGATTGACTTGGCCAGTCTAAAACCATCCACTTTTCCCACCCGATAAAGTCCTTTGTTGAGTTGGCAGTGTGTTTTTGGATCATTTTCTTGCTGCATGATGAAGTTCATCCTGATTAGCTTGGATGCATTTCTCTGTAAATTGGCAGACAGAATGTTCTTGTAAACTTCTGAATTCATGCTGCTGCTACCATCATGAGTTACATCATCAGTAAATACTACTGAGCCTGTTCAAGAAGCAGCCACACGAGCCCAAGCCATGACACTACAGTACATCCATCATGTTTCACAGATGAGCTTGTATGTTTTGGATCATGAGCAGATCCTTTCTTTCTCCACACTTTGGCCTTTCCATCACTTGATAGAGGTTAATCTTGGTGCCAGAACTTTTGTGTTCTCTGTATTTCTTTCAAATTCCAATCTGGCTTCCCAGTTCCTACTGCTGAGTGGTTTGTATCTTGTGGTCTGGCATCTACATTGTGATACCTTCACCCCTGACCTGTGCAGGTTGTCGATGTCACTGACTGTTGTTTTGGGGTTTTTCTTCACAGCTCTCACAATGTTTCTGTCATCAGCTGTTGTTGTTTTTCTTGGCCGACCCATTCGGTGTTTGTTGTTCAGTACACCAGCGATTTCTTTCTTTTTCAGGACATTCCAAATTGTTGTATTGATTATGCCTAGTGCTTGTGCAATGTCTCTGATTGATTTTCCCTCTTTTCTCAGCTTCAAAATGGCTTGCTTTCGCCCCTAGACTGCTCTGTGGTCATCATGTTGACTTATCCTTTTTAACACCAAATGCAATCATCATAGGTGAAACTGAATGCTAAAACAAAAAAGTAGATATTCAGAGCTATTGTTTAAACAGTCAATATAACAATACACACCTGGGTAAGAAGAAACACCTGTCAGTCACATGTTCCAATAATTTTGCTCACTTACAAATCTGTGCTATGTTCTATGTTGTTTAACACATCTACATATAAATAACAGGATATAAATGCTGAAATTGTAAACTCTTCTCATATTCATCGTTTGATCACAAAACCCAAATGTCTTCAGTCTACAGCAAAAAAACTACAAAAATAAAGTATTGGCCTTGGAAATGTTGTGTCAAAAACGACTAGTGGTGGTAATTACCTTTTTCCATAAGTGATCGTACTCAAAAGCACATGAAAGTATAAATCTAGAACACGTTGGATGAGAGAAGCAAAAATCCAGTTTATTGTACACAAAACAACATAAGATCCAATCAGTGAGACGTCCCAAATTGATCTGAATCTATGCGCAGACTCAATATCCTATTTGTACAGTCTTATCTTTAGGTTACGCCCAATTATCTCATTCTTTTGAAATCCCAATCGTATCATATCGTATCATTCCATCGGTGACCTATGCTCAAGCTTCTACTCAAACTGAGGCTCAACTGTGTTCCCATAACCTCTGTGGAGGGCCCGTTTATTCTTTCCTCTGATGATGATAAACACACCATATTATTACCCATCACCTACTGATTATTCTCCGACAATTCTTGTTCCCTCCCCAGTGTGTGATGTGTATGATAGTGATTCTCAATAAACCACATACTCTGTTACCCTTGTGTTATCCTGTGTCTTGAATTTATTACCACAGAAGAACAACAAGAACAAGATTTGGTATCTTATAATTTTAGGTATTTTGACTTAAAAACTTGTTGGTTCAAGATAACGTAAATTTTTTTGTCATTGTTTTTCTCACTGTTTATTTTGTCTTAATATCTCATTACAATGACATAGTACATCAGGATATGTACTTGAAATGTGGTTGAAATAAGTTTTATGTTGAAAGTGCCTACCAAGTTATTTAGTCAAAATAACTACTTATTATGCCATTATTTCAAGAAATTAAGTGAAAATAGTGGTACAATATTTTGAAATAATGAGACAAAATTATATACAATTAGTTAGTTTTAAATTAACGAGAATATTTTTTTTCACAATGTATAGTTCGGGTTGTCCATAGCTTATGTAGTTTGGATATATGTCCATCTGTATTGTGCAAGTAATTTGTAAAATAAACCCACTACAAACCCACTATTTTACCCGAAGATGGATTTGAACTAAACGAACGTCGTTTAGTTGCTCAACAATTTCATAATTTTATAATGCTTTTGTTTGACATTCGGCATCAGTGACTTTTCCTGAATCTGCTGAAACTGAAATGCCTCTGTAAGTCTGGTGTTACATAACTTGTGTTAACTCTTAGCTAATACATTCTGAAGGCGTTTCATATTCAATGCCATTTTTAGTGATTGAATTTCTCAGAGAGAATCCGATCTGCAACTCTACAACACATGTATACAGTATGTGTGTGTGTGTGTGTGTGTGTGTGTGTGTGTGTGTGTGTGTGTGTGCAGTTTAATCTGTTGGAACATCTGAATTGTGGTAGACATGGCTTAGAAAGATACCCACATATAATACACATCTAGACCAGAGTGTGCGTGTTCTCAGGGTGGTGAATGCTGAATATTACAAAAATGTCTACTGTACCATCTGTCGCTGGCCTCTTAGCTGATGAAATTGAAATATTTACCAATTCTGATTCGAAATGGCTTAAACATTTTACCTTTGTGATATGTCTGTTGTAGGCAGAAATAATGTTGTGCATATTAACTGTATTACATGAACATGAAAACAACTGATGTGATTTGATCCCTTTTTTTTTTTTTTTTTTTTTTTTTTGGAAGTAAAGACTCATAGTCAGCTCTCATCACAGCATGTTTACTTTTAGACAAACCCTGGAAATGACAGCTTTATCATGCTAATTCCATGTGAGTTATAGTTTGAGCAAACACAGAGACAGTGGATACGCTTTCAAATACGCAAATGGCTTATCAGACGCATTTTCTTTTTCTAAGAATCAGCATTCATTTACAGCTTGGTGTAAATCTTTTCCTGCCACAGGAGAGATGACAAGAAAAGAAAAACAGTGAGGAAATTGTCTATGTGTTTTTCAGGCTTTGGTGCCAGGCTCAAACGGTTCTGTTTCCTTGGTGATTTTTTAAATCCATGATTATTTGTTTACTTTATTCATTTTTTATTTTAGTGAACAATGGGTATTTAATATCAAAGAAGCTAGTAGTTATCTTGTTTATCACAGGATGGGAAGTCTGATATGTAGGCATAAGCATTAAAACTACTTAAAAAAAATACACAATATGTGTGGTAATTCGAAGAAAACTGTAATAGTATGCAGTGCACATAATCAGGACAATGTGGTCTGTATTTATTTATTTATTTATTTATTCACTTCAGAGAGTACTGTCATTCAAGAAAATATTGCACACATCCTCAAAAGAGAAATATAGTTTATTATTCAAGAAATACAGCTTATTAGATTAAAGGTAAATAAATATATCAATAAATATAGAAATAAATAATCGCCATTAATTAGCCTCCTTGTGAGAATGTAAGTGTTAAAAAATACAAAATATTCATCATAATTTAAAGCGCTTATTTGTTTATCCAAATTGTGGATGGTTGCTCCCAGCATGTTGGTGTGGCTATGGTGGAGGTGCTACATAATTCATTTCCGTGATGTTCTCTTTCATCCCATTAAAGGGACACGATGTGGACGTCTTCTTCCACTCTAGGCTGCTACAGTTTATGATCTGAAGCTGCCATCTTCCTCGTCTTCCTCAATTACAGGCCTGCTCACCTATGTCAGGATCAGTACAGGGGCCACCTCAAAAAGTCTGGCTCCCGTCCATCAGAGGTTCAGTACTTCTGTCATTCCTTTAGCTTCTTTTAATGTTTGGGGAAAAGCTGCTCAGGCTTTCTTGGTAGCAGCTTTGATATTCTTTTTGGTTAGCTGGCTCACCAGGTCACGGTAAGTGCTGGAGCGGAGGAATCGTGGGTAGCAGTCCTTTTCCATCAGGATGTAGATTCGGTACTGAGCTTGATCGAAGCAGGTTGCTGTAGGGACTTTGATGTTGGCTTGGGTAATGTCTCGAGTCTCATGGTCAATGTTGACCTGAAAGAAAGAATGTATGAGTATGTGCGAACCTAAATTTCAATCTAAATACAATTTTGTCATATAGTATACTATACACAAATATAATATAGGCAGAACACTCATCACCTCTCTTGGAGCTTCACTTCCAATGAACTCATTATAAATCCTCTGAGCTTTGGCCTGGAGTTTGGCTTCAGACTTTGTGTTTTTATAATCCTTACAGGCCAGGTAGAAGGCGATGTTCTCCTCACTAAATTCAGACACCAGAAAAGCTCTAAAGGCATATAATCCATCTGTTGAAGAGAGAGAACAGATTAATTGTATAACATGCTGCATTAGCTTGCACCATCCCACACAGATTACACATCTGTACACTACACTTCCATTACTATGATTATAATTTCATACACACTCCAGTAAACCCTTCATCATCCCCATGCCCCATTTTAGTGCCGTCGTATTACTCCTTCACTTAGAGGTCATTTAATCTGCTCTGTTTTTCTAACAATCATTTTTTTTTCGGTCACTTACGTTTGCTAGATAGCAGATTTTCAAAAGACTCCTTCCACATCAAGCATTCCTCCAAAGTCAGTCTGCAGAAAGAGGCATAATACTGGGTCACTGCATGCATACACAGCCTTACCGTCCTAATTTATGCACAACACACATTATAATAAGTGTAACACACAAGCGTAAATGCAAATGACATATCTACCTTGGTTTTCTCAGCTTGAAAGCATAGCACAGAAGCTTCCAGTCTTGCTTTTGCAGAAAGATGCTCATGCGTGCTTTTAATCCTTTAGCCCTGCCGAGTACACATAACAATTCTGTTATAATACAAATACGTATACTTAATCATTGTCTTCATTATACAACATATATTCAAAATAGTGTAATAGTGAGAGGTTAGGATTAATTCTGTACCTTTCCAGGCAGTTATTTGGGAGTGCTGCTAGTCCTCTGCACATTGTGTGTCCAAGGATGGTAGAAATATCCAGATAAATGAAGTGGGATTTTATCAGCATTCTGGCAAAGGAGGAGCAGTCAGGAGTTTATATAGAGCAGGAAGCAGATCGTCATTCTTGCTCTCAACCACTCACACTGTGGCTCACACTGCCCCTCTTTCTCACTCTCTCTGACTGTATACTGTGTGTGTGTGTGTGTGTGTGTGTGTGTGGGTAAAATTGGGAAATGGAATTAAAAATGTCTGGTACCATATCAATGTTGTGTAACATTAATCGTTGGAAGAAGAATTAAATGTTTGCTTTTGGATTCTCTTTACTATTTATGGTTGAAAATGAAAAAAAAAAGAATAAAATAAAGATTTTATCTAGCAGAGAAAGTGATCCGTGTGAAAAGTGTTCTACCATTTAACAATGATCTTTTTGCTGCAATGCATTTGGGTAATGTATATTTTATTACTGTGCTGTTTCAAGAGGGTGGAGTGATGCAGCCCACTGCAACGCAGGTTTACCCTTACCACCACAAAGTTGATTATTTTCCAATCACAGTGTGGAATGAGGGAAAGGTTATTGGTGAGCTTTTAGGCTATAAACAAAAGAGAAACTATGCCACTTTGAGAATTGCATCCGGTGAAATATTTGCTAAAAATTCACTCAGGTTCGAGAAGTGTGTTTTGATACAAAAAAAGAGTGGGAAAAAAAAACACATTATTGTTAAACGTAGACAATTAATTTGTCTAGAGTAATCATAATATCATTCAAGACAATATAATATAACCAGTTTAGTCAGGGAAACAGGTAAGGTGATTGAATCCAGTTACTCAGTCTTGTGTAACTGACTAGGGCTGCAACCCCAACAAACAAACAAACAAACAAACAAACTACGTAGCAATATACGGTATATACAATATATCGATACTTACACCATATGTGCTGATGATCCAATCCCCAAGCTGAAAATAAATTTCAACAGGGAATAGCAATTAAGAGGCAAAATGCCTAACCTGCCCAAACAGCATGTCCCCAATTTTTTTTCGTGTACCACAAGAATTTTCCAATGAATAATTTCTTCTACTATTTAAACAATAAGAGGTACTTTTATCAGTTTATAGTTACATTTACTGTTATAGAACATGCATGAAGCAAGTTCCTGTTTGCACGTATTTTATAACACCTATAAACAGTACTCGCGTCATCAGTCTCTCTTCTTTCTCATTCCTAAAGTTAATAAGAGGAAAGAAAAACACACAGCTTGGCATGTTCCCAAGAAACCAGAAAGTGCAACCCCTTCCTACGTGAAGATTCTCCCATGACAGAAAATGTAAACTTACCTGACACTGTAGCCTCCTTCTGGATATGTTAAATACACCTTACAGAAAACATCACCAATCAACAATGATACATTTTTCTTTGCTCATTTTGTTAAAAACATGCAAATCTCGGAATAATCTGTTAGTACAGTAAGAACATTGTTTTAAAAGTGCTTGAATGTAATAAACCTTTGATTTGAATTATAGCCAACATTGCTGTAAGAGCTGCTGTTATAGAAAATGAATCAACATCTTCTGTCCAATGAAAATTCAACAGTGCTATGATATATTAATAATATAAATGACTGTTGTGCTCCTTTGGTATTGCACACATTCTTAATACATTATTATCAAAATAATGGGATCTTAGGACAGTGATTTGTGGTAAGGGACTAATGGTTTAGCATTCATATGACTCAAACAACATAGAAGAACATTGCCCTTGCTTGTTCAAATTGGTAAACATTTTTCATAACAGAAGCACAAATATTACATAAATATAAAATGAAGACAATTCTGAGTATAGCTATAAAATATATAAATTATCACATGAACTCTGAAACTCAGCTCCTATTTCCCAGCACAGAAAGGAATAAGGGATCCGATCAATCATTTTGTACTCACAGTATGGAACATTTGATTAACTTTAATGTGTCACAATAAAAAGAGCCCTGGAAATCCCACCTACATCCTGTGATGTCACTGGACAAGGAAAGGCCTATTGCCTTTAAACACACTTTAAGGTGCATCAAACAGGGTTATGGAGGGATAAGTGGTTTTATAAGGAAGGGGCACTTCTGCAGATGTTGGCCTTGCAATGCGGTGTGTGTCATCGTCACCCCTCTGTCTAACTCTTTAACATGGTGGAGAGGGACTGTGGAGTGGGACAATAACCCTGTTGTTTCCTCTTTCAAAGGCTAGATGGATGGATGCCCTAGAACAGGACAATCACCCTAACATACTGAAGTCATGTTAAGGAAAGACGACAGGAGGTTTTTTTCTGCTTATATCCTCAAAACAAGATTGGAGTGGACCACCTACAGTTTCTCTTCAAGTACTGGAAATGAAGATGGCGGCTTTGAGAGTTGCAGTATTGAAGGAAAGAGATTATTCAGACCATGTGAGGATAAATCTTGCGTGTCCTTATATATGTTCCATGCCACCCACTTCTATCTGGAGGTTTTAGATATATTTGAATAACCACAGTCACAGATAACTCAATAGTATCATCAGTTTTGTAGGCCTGGTGGGTGATGTACTGCAGGCCATAATTCAATTCAAATCAATTAGGTTTTATAGTTTATTTACAAATAAAAATATAATGGGTATGGCTGCATGTGTATCACCCCTGTTGCTGAATTAAGGTGCCAACTGACCTCAGCATAAATACACCTATCTATGAAAGGCCCCAGAGTTTGTTAGCAATCATAGCTAAACAAATAGCATCATGAAGACCAAGGAGCCATTGAAACAAATTGTGGAAAAGGGATAATCAGGGTTTGGTTAAATGGCGCACTTATATAGCGCTTTCATCCAAAGCTCTTTACACTGTGTCTCATTCACCCATTCACACACACACACCAATGGTAGCAGAGCTGCCATGCAAGGCGCTAACTTGCCACCAGGAGCAACTTGGGGTTCAGTGTCTTGCCCAAGGACACTTCTGTATGTGGAGTCATGTGGGCCGGGAATCAAACCACCAACCCTACGATTAGTGGATAACCCGCTCTACCAACTGAGCCACAGCCACCCCTTTAGAATGAAAATATTCCACAAAGCACCATTAAATCCATTCTTAACAAATGGAAAGACTATGGCACAACTTGGACTGTAGCTAGTAAAGGCTGTTCACCAAAAGTCACTGACCGGATATGGGGGAATTAAGCAGAGAAGCAGGAGGACAAGAATACCTCTGAAGGGTAACTCTGCAGATCAGATGGGAGAAGCTGCTTACCAGACAACCTGGACGCTGGGTTAATGGCAAGAAAAAGCCATATGAAATTCCATTTGGAGACTCAGCAAACATATTAGTAAAGGTTCTATGGACTGAGGACACCAAATTGAGCTTTTCCTGGCATAACGTGCAACATTTGGCAGAAGCATGGTGGTGGTAGTATCATGTTGTAGGGATCAATGTCATCAGCAGGGACTACGAAACTCATAAGATTTAAGGGCAAGATGGATGAAGCTAAATACTGTGCAATCCTAGAAGAATCTGTCAGAGATTTAAGACTATGATAAAGGTTCACCTTCCAACATGACATTGTCACTAATTATACAGCCAATGCTACACTAGAGTTGTGATTGTGATTGCAACTCTTGTGCAACTGTCCAAGTAGCATGTACTGTAAGTCTGAGATGTGAATACAGATGCCAGTACTATCTCCTCATTAAGCATGCATAACTCAACTCTGAATATGACCTGCTAAGAATAATGGTTTTGAAACAGAACACTGTGTCTTCTAGGGACTGCATAGTCGGCTTGCCATTTCCTGATCTTGTGAGATTTATGCCTGCAGCACATTCTGATTTTAGATAAACTTTATACAACTGAGCATTTTTCATGGCTCTCTTGAGCTTATACAACACAAACACACAAAAAGCTCTTTCTTACTTCATTGCATTAAGTACATTTTCCTTTTGGACTTCTGTCACACATCTTATTAATTTGCTGACGTGGGTTATATAAATGTGGATATTTTGAATCATTTCTTATTTGTTCATGTGTTCATGTGCATCGCAAAATAAATAAATAAAAATCACAAAGAAAGTAGAGAAGCAAAAGTCCCTCCAGGAATAGAAAGCACAAACCCAACTCTCTGGAATTGACATGGGAAAATGGCAACACCTTGCAAAGATTAGTGATAAGTGAACTGGATTTAGATGTCTCGTGGATCAGTGGTGGATTTGTATATTACATCCTGAAGAGCTTTTGAGTGCTAGATATTTAACCGTTTTTGTTGGCGCCACAGAGAATTATAAACACCATGAATTTTACTGTTCTTATTACAGTATATTATTACGTAAACTAAATAAATAAATTAAATTAATCACGTGAAAAATAAATCAGTTGTTAATTATTATCGAAAGCTTCTTTAGAGAATTGAAAAGCATTCTTTACAGAGCAAAAAAAAAAAAAAAATGGTTTCCTCTAAAAACCCTCTATGACAACATTGTTTTTAATAGTGTGTCACAGTGCTTGGTTCACTGTACATTAAATTCACAGCATTTTGGATGTAGGTGAGGTTCACACCCGTTTCCCCCCAGAATATTTTGATTCAAGAACTGGGAAACACTTTTATGAAGGCTTTTATGATTGTGTACACTATATTAATGATACACTCATAAATACCTAATCTAAAATCTCTATACATGACAGAACACACATTATATTATAATAATAATATAATCTGTTTTACATGATTTCAACTTTACAGCTTGTTTAACTTGGTGTGTAAATTCAAATATGCAGAAATGGGCACAACATAATTGTCAGCTTATTTTTCTGCCATGTCTCTTGTTTCCTAGCAATGTGGAAAAAAAACAGCTGAGTGCTAAGCCCCATCTCAAGGTCACTGTCTGCTCTAATGCCTGTTAAATGGTGTGAATTAGCAGAGAAAGCGGGTGAGCAAGAACACATCCGGGAATCAGCTGTTAAAGGCGTTACTGATTCCCAGCACAGTTGTTTGGGGAGTTTTGGTTTGGGGCTACCCCAGGAGCAAACACTTCATTTACAGGATGTCAATTTAATATGTTTTCTACTTAAATGATTTAAATATTAGCATTGTTTCTTGTACTTTATTAATGTATGTATTGTTACAGTATGAGATTAATTGCCATGGATTTATCTTGAAAATGAAGTTTTTTTTTTGATTCAGGGTTGGTTTAATGAGCAACATGTTTACCAGAAGGCCATTTAATGACCCACATGTATCAATCTTTCAGTACATTTGTGTGTAAATGCTTTTGATGGCCAAATTGAACTAAAAATTCCTGCCAGATTTACACAAGTTGTGGTAATGGAAATGTTCTTTGTACTCATGTGCACACGATGATAAATCACCCATAAAATATCAAGTGCATTTATGGTACAGCTGTTTTACATTTACTGGAGTAACAAAAGAAAACCTAGCCTAAGATTTAAATGGAACATTTAACAGTATGCTCTAAATCGTCCACTAATGCAGCTCAGCCATTGCAGTGCGTCAGCTACCAAATACACTCTTCCTATTTTCATAGGGTGCCATTTCTTTAATCCTAACTGAATGGGATATTCTTTTTTTTTTTTTATGGCGCTGTTTTCTTTGAGGTTATTAATCTGAAAAGATGGCGTTTCACAACATTACACAATTTTTGCATGAAACTGAAATAAATAAGCAATTTAAACTTAGCGTAATCCATAAATAAAATGGCAGTAACTCAGGTGAGTTTGACCAATTTGAAACCTATCAATCAAGGTTCTCATGAAGGTAAATTTACACATCTCAGGAGCTAACTGGATTGTCATGAATACCAGATTTAATGTGTAAATACTCCTGCGAATGATTTACAATTAAATTCACTGCTAGTGAGTTTGATAAATGAGGCTAACTTACACAAATGTCATACCCATTGACCTCATTTTAGCATTTTGCTCGTCATCAGAGATGGACCTTGTGGCCTGTGGGGAATTTTGGAAAAATTGCTATTAAGCAATTTGAACAGTTCACTTCCCAGCTGCACTGAAAGCACTCAATGTCTCAATATCACTAGTCCAGCTTAGCAACCAAGCGAGGGATCTTCCCAGAGACAGAGCTGTGAACTGCACACTCATCTGTGATAAGTGGTAAATAACACCGTTCATGAAATGTGTGAGCTGGGCATTGGGATAATGTACGGAAATGTACTAACTCAACAATTTAAAATGAAGGAAAACATTATTAGAAAAAAAAAGGTTAATGCTATGCAAAAAGGTTACACCTATGTCTGAGAAGAGGGTTAATGCTAAATCAAAGAAAAACACCTATGCTATTCTGACTTGTATTTTGCCATCTGTATTTAATGGTAAATGGTCTTCACTTATATAGCACTTTTATCCAAAGCACTTTACACTGTGTCTCATTCACCCATTCACACACACACACACCCCAATGGTAGCAGAGCTGCCATGCAAGGTGCTAGCTTGCCATCGGGCGCAACTTGGGGTTCAGTGTCTTGCCCAAGGACACTTCGGTACGTGGAGTCATGTGGGCCAGGAATCGAACCGCCAACCCTACAATTAGTGGACAACCCGCTCTACCACCTGAGCCATAGCCGTCCCTTTGTTTATTGATTGTTGAGCCAAAATCCCGTTCGTTTTTAAGATGGCGTGCCATATCAATAAAAGAATGGAATGGCTGGATAAATGTGTTTTACTAGAAGTAGTCAAGTGAGTTAAAAGGAAAAGATAAATAAAGGATAAATATCCAACCAAGGAATTTTGTGTTACCATGCTTGCTCAAAAGATGCTTCAGTTCAGTTAAATTTTATTTGCAAAGCACTTTTAACAATATACATTTTCACACAGCAGCTCTACTGAAATCTGGATGTAGATTTAGATCCTAATAAGCAAATCAGAAGTTCCTGTGACACTCACAAAAAAAAAAAAAGACAATATGAGGAAGAAACCTTGAGAGGAACTGGACTCAAAATGGAACCCATTCTCTTTTGAGTGACATTGAATAGTGTGATTATAAATAATTTCTTCATACATGTTTAGAAGATTAAAAAATAAACAATACTAAGAGCATTGAAATGATATTTAGTATGAGTAAATTCTGAATAGGTGTCCTGGAACCAAAACTCAACCACGCATGAGTCATGTTGGTTTTTTCCTCGTTATTTAACGTCAGACTTATAAATCAATGTTCAATAAATGTTTCAGCCTGTTTCCGTTTTAGCTTTCTTGATTTATTGTATGTTGTTATACTAAGTAATGTTGTTGTGGATCAAACGTAGGGTCAGTGGACAGTCCATTTTTTTCGCAGCATGCCTGAATAGCAAAAGAAATTAAAATAGCACATACACTCTTCATTTAAATGTGGTTTGTTTTAGAGAACTCTCAATAACTCTCAAGAGTAGCAGCCAAAATCTCAGGGCACAAGGCTGGGGACACCTTGGATGGGGTACCAACCCATGACAGGGCACAATCGCGCACACACACACTATGGACAATTTAGACATGACAATCAGCCTACAATAAATTTCTTTGGACTGGGGGAGGACGCCGGAGTACTCAGAGGAAGCCCCCAAAGCATGGGGAGAACTGGCAAGCTCCATGCACAAAGGGCATAGGCGGGAATCAAACACGCTACCCTGGAGGTGCAAGGCAATCATGCTAACCACTAAGCCACCGTGCTGTTTTTGCAGCTAAAGCAGTATTTGTAATATAATTTTTAAATAAATGAAACAAAAATTCAACAACTCCTCGTTTGGGAAAACCTGCTTTTGAGTGACACTATAGAAGAAACTTTTTATGGCTTTATATGTGATAAAGTGGAAGCAGCTTGAGGAGGAAGAGTCCTGGGATGACAGCCATTATGATTGTAGTTGTTATTAAGCACAAATTTTCAGTCCAGTTTAGATTATCTATGGAAACAAGAGTGAGACTTGGGTAAAAACAGTTTTTGGGAAGTACAGTCTACTTTTGGTGCCTGATGCTGACACACTTCTACAGCTGTGGCTCAGACTTGCCTGATTCATCCTGATACCTCTTCTGCTTGGAGTTTCTGCACTTGTGACTCACTATTGACTGTGTGTGATGGTCCCACGAGGATACCCTATAGATACTTTGCTTTCAAGTGTCACCCAGAAGAGGATGGATTCCCTTTTGAGTCAAGTTCCTCTCAAGGTTTCTTCCTCATGTTGCCTCAGGGAGTTTATCCTTACCACTGTCACCATCGGCTTGCTCATTAGAAGTATAAGTATAAGTATGAATCTACATCCAGATTGCTGTATATCTGCTTTGTTACAATGTCTATTATTAAAAGTACTACACAAATAAAATTTAATGGAATTCAACTGAGCTATTTCTTGCCAAACATATTTTTAACCAATACTGTCAGTCTATAGATCTTACAGACATCATATTGACTTTATAGTCCTTACTGATGACCTTTATTCCAGAAATAATCATAAAAAACACTGTCAAGGTCTGTTTTTATGATTTTCTTTTTATTCCTCTTTCTGAAATAAACTTGGCAAGCATTTCCAATCTTCTGAGTGATCTATTAAATCTGAAATATCTAACAGCTAATCGGTTACTGCTTATTACTACGATGAAAAGCTGATCCAGCCAGATGAGGTGTAGCCAATTTTGTCAATCTATTTTCCTTTTATAGCATTGTTCTTGTTTGTGCATGTCTCAGGGCCCAGAATAATGCTTGACTTTAACACATTATGTTTTTTTAGCTTTCCGACCTGTACATGAAATAATCGATTTGCAACAAGATTTGAACTCTGTTTACTTGGTTATTTATAGGATCTTATACCAATCCGCCTGTACATGAAAAAGAGAAGGACAGACTAGTTTAGAGATTATTTATGCAATATTCAATGTCAGACATTGCCTATAGGTGTTCAACATTTTGATAGCTATCCTCTGTGACAAATGAGGTAATGTTAACTAGCCTATTGATAATTTACTAGCTAGATAGTTTGGTTGTGAGTAGTCTGGTGTTGACTGACAGAATCAGGAACCTATCCTTTCCTTTGTACAAGTGCAAAGACTACAGTAGAGGCTTTACAGTAAAGGAATACACCCTGGATAGGATGCCAGTCTACTGCATGGCACCATTCACACACCCATTCATACTTAAGGAGAATTTAGTGTAGTTAAGCCACCTGTTTTTTTTGTTGATGTTGTTGTTGTTTTTTTTACTTGGAAAGAAACTGGTGACCCTGAAGGAAACTCACATGGGCAAGGGGAGTATTTTTGAAAGTCCACAAATACAATAACGAGCTCAAGATTGAACAGGGACCTTAGTACTGTGAAGCAACAGTACCATAGGCTTACTGTATTTTTTTCTAGGCTTCTTACTAGTTATTGTCAGGGATTGGGAGGGAGATGCAAGTTTATTAATGAAAAGCACAAACAAAACCAGCCATATGGACACAAGGATCATTCACAAACAAAAAAACAAGCATGAGAGCAAGAACAGTGTGGTAGAATATACACAAGCACATCCAAGCTGAGTTGCAGCAGCACATGACAAATGCTTGACACTGAATGCAAAGAAACCAAAATTGAAACAGTGATACTAATGAAACAGAAAATAGGGCTGATGGGTTATGTAGTTGTTGTCATCCATTTTGTGGAAAATTCAGCAATGACGTGATGGTCTGTTTAACCTTTGTGGCCAGTCTATACTGGGTAAGCTTTATGTTTTTTAATACTTTAATGCCATACAGATTATTTTATGAACTAAAGTTTTTAAAATAGAGCTGTGGCTGTGAAAGCAGCAATACATGGTAAGAAACAATGATGTCTAAAATGTGGAATCACTTTGAAAAAGCATTTCCTATCAATGTAGGTAGCTAAAAATGTAACTATCCAGTGACAAATCCTGCATCATACATAGTGAATTTTGTAATGACGAGGGAATCAGCGCAATTCCTTTTTCATGTAGACCCAACAAAGGTGGAGCTGAACACTACATCTTACTGGACATGTATTTATGTGCAGATAAGAAATAAGAGATATAATGTTGTTAGGAAAAGCATCATGATTTCACAAGTTTGCCATCCATTTTCTCCTCCTCTCTGTCATGGGGTATTACCTGAGTATCACCTAAGTACATTACTAACTATTGCACACTACAAAACTTACACAACAACTTACTTACGATATACAATGTACCACTTGAACTACTCCACACTTTGACTTGGAATTTGAAGTAGATTTTTACTATTGTCTGTCACAGAAACAGACATTTATTAATTGCATAAATATTCACTCCCTGGTTAAATACTTGGTTAAAACACCTCTGGCTGCAAATACAGATGCAAGGCTTTTCGTGTAACTTTATATCAGCTTTGCACATTTGGAGCCTGACATTGTTGCCCATTTTTCTAAGCAAAATTGCTCAAGCTCTGTGTGATCAGATGGAGACCGTTTCTCACTTGGATTGATGTTTGGGCTTTGACTGGTCCATTATTTATAAAACACATTTAGGTTCTTGGTTTTGAACCACTCCAGTAGAACTTTAGCAGTATGCTTAGGTCTTTGTCCTGTCTCTTGCATACTGGAACAGGTTTTCTTCGAGGATTGTCCTGAATTTGGCTCCATACATGTTGCCTTTTTGCAAACTCCAATTCGAATATCATGTTTTTTTTTTTAAGTAATGGCTTTCCTCTGACCATTCTTCCATAAAGCCCAGCTTTGTCGGGGTCTGGGCTATGGTTGTTCTGTGAACAGCTTCTCCCATCTGAGCTGTCAATCTCCCAGTCTCCTTAAGCATTACCCTTCACCTCTTGATTGTTTCTCTGACTACTGTTCTCTTTACCCAGTCACTGAATTTTGGTGGACAGGCCTCTCTAGGCAAAGTTGTGTTTGTGCCATGTATTTTTCCCCCCATTTTAAATAATTAATTTAATAGCACCTCACAGAATGTATAAATGTTTTTTTATTATTTATATTTATTTATTCATTTATTTATTTTTTATAAACAAACCATAATTGATATTTTCTAGAACATTGTCCTGGACTTGTTTTAATAACTCTTTAGTCTTCACGTTGATGTTTGCTATTTTATTTTCTATAACAACTGTTTGATGTTCTATAACTATAATTGCAGCCAGGTCAAATCCATTCAACTCATTTTTTGACTTGTAATGTCGCAGGTTGTTCCAGAACTAATTTCATGGGTTTCACAGCCACAAGAGATGCAATCATAACTTTCACATTGTTTAAAAATATTTATATAAATGTATATATTTTCTTCTCTCTACTCCAGTATTATTGGCTTTTTTGTGTAGCTCCATCACATAATTCCACTGAAGTTCATTTTAGTTCCAGGTGTACAAAATGTGTACAAATTCAAGGGGGTGAATACTTATGGAAGGCAATCTGATTTTTAACAGTTGATGGAAAGTCCATTTGAGAATATAATCAGCCTAAAATCCTGTAGCAACTGTCTAGACTAAGATAAGGCTTAGGGCTCAGATGCAATTTTCTTTCTTTCACCTGGGCTTCAGTATATTCTGATTATTTGATTTTCACTCTTCATATATATATATTTTTAATATTCTTGAAGACTTTCTTCATAATAAAAAGAAATTTGGTCTGAACTGTTCTGAGAGTTCGAAAACTGTCAACTGTTTACAGTTAACTGACCTACATTCAGTGCCATCTGCTGAAAGGAAACCCGATTTGTTTGTTCCATATTTAGACAGTGCTTTTCATGGGTGAAAATGACACATTAGTATGTGACATACATAACTGATCTTATGAGAGTACTGAAGTTCATTCTCTCTTTATTCTGGTCATGTTATTTTTTCATGATTGCAGAAATGAGGACAACGTTTTAACTGTCTGGGAAGCTTAATATTCTACAGTTTCAACAAGTAACATATCATTCATCAGATAAACTATCACAATGACTGTGGAAACATTTTGTATTTTTCACCAATCAGAAGTTCGGTAATGAGTCAAACCTCATGACATAACTATGGAAGAATATTAGTCGATGAATGTTCTGATTCTTGAATAATTGTTCTTGAATGTGTTGGGCTGTTATTCTTTTTTTTTGTGTGCTATTTGTGTTTTTTGTAAGACATCTGATCAACTCACTACTCTTTTTTAAATTATAAACTCAAAAAAATAAATAAATGTAAATAACTAGTAAACCACAAACCTGTAAATTGATTTCAAATTGTTACACCCAAAATGAAGCTGTGATTAATTTTTATCCACATGCTTTTACAAGCATAAATTCATCTGTGTTAGTATTGGGAAGGAGGTCACTTCAAATAGGAGCACAGTAACATGTTATATACTCTATACAAGTGCAAACAAGCTTCACAGTTCTACAATGCATATTCAGTCAAACTCAATATGTATAACAGTAAAGGTCTGCTCTAACATCTCTATAGGTTTTAACTACACAAGCAAAATAACATAGAGATTCCTCTTTAAACAGACTTCCTCTGACAGTGCATCTGTGTCCTGTTCACAATCTGTTGATACATTTTTGATTGAAGAAACCTAGGATAGGAGTCTTTCTCCATGAGGCTGTAGACCTTGGTTTGGATCTCATTGAGACTGGAGGATGTTGGTTCCAGAAGTTTCTGTCTGGTCTCTTCCCTGGTCCTGAAGTCTATGTTAACCTGTAAAGATGATAAAGAGACACAATGGCTTTATTCATTTGTGTATAAAAATTCCATTCAGCAGAATATCTTTTGGAAGAACAGTGTTAATCTCTCCAGTACAGTTCCATAGACTTGTAGAATGTACAGTGCCCTCTACTAATATTGGCACCCTTGGTAAATATGAGCAAAGAAGGCTTAACGTAAACATGTCTTCTCATTAAAGAGTGATGTGAGATGTTGTTAAGGTTATTCTTGTTAACTATATCCCGACTTACTTCTCTTGGTGCTTGAACATCAATATATTCCTTGTAGATCTTGTTGGCTTTTGACACCAGCTTTGCAGGTGATTTGATCTTTTTGTAGTCTTCACAAGCTAACCAGAACTCGATGTTCTCATCACTGAACTCTGTTTTAAGGAATGCTCTGAAGGCCACCAATCCATCTATGAAACAAACACAGAATTCATTAAGAAAATATATCTCTTTTTACCATACAATAAAGCAGAAGATAGACCCCATAGACACCTTCAGCTCTATCTATGTACATATGTAGATATTATATATATATATATATATATATATATATATATATATATATATATATATATATATATATATATATATATATACAGTGTATACTATGTCACCTTAATAAAGCAGACATTTATTTCAAATAATGTTTGCATTAACTCTAAATGGCAATTTGGTCCTCTATTCATTCACTCATCGATAAACCCTTTATCCTAATCACTGTCATGGTGCAAATTATTGGTCTATGATTCAATATATGGAGTAAATAAGTTAATCTAAGAAGTACATAAAACACTTTGTTTGTCTGATTACTCCTGCTTTAATAATAATCTTTTTTGTCTGTGGCCCTATACGATATAAAGTACAGTAAAAGTCTTAGGTACCATAATTTAATACAGTTTAATAAAAATGTTGCATGTGGCAAATCTCCACATACATCACTAGTGAGTCAATGTGAATCACTGACCAAAATTCAAAACCTGTTGCACTGTGGCTGAACCTAGCATTCCTGCGAAATGTATTGGAACTGCAGCATTTTAAACGTGTCAATCTTTAGGAGACTGAGAGACTGTGCCCAGACTAGACCTGCGTCCAATGATGGTTCTTACAAACTGTTTGGAAGTAACCATCAAATACTTTATTTTATACTTTAGTGATATAGAGTCTAGAAAATTACAGTCCTGAACATAAGGAAATAGCACAGTATGTTGCTTAAATAAACCTTGGTTCCATGCCTGGAGGTGGAGGACCATAGGCCACCTGAATACCTTTGGTTGATGACATGGCCAAAGAATGAGTTTGGCATAGTCTGGGACTTTTAAAAGCTATTCAACTGAGGTCACATTCATGAGGTAAAGACCCTGATACTTAAGTAGTATATGAGCACATGGAAACCCTTTACTATAACCAGAAGGAAACCACTCTTCCGGTCCTCCACTTAGTTGAGATATACATTAACACATGTAATCAAAGGAAGTGTGATTAGACCAAATATGGATATGTTACATATACATTACTATATATAGGTAACAATTCTTATATGTAGGTACAGATAATGTATTTTTAATGCATTATAAATATTGTTATAATGTCCATCCATCCATCCATCCATCTTCTACCGCTTACTCTGTCTTCAGGGTCGCGGGGGAACCTGGAGCCTATCCCAGGGAACATCGGGCACAGGGCGGGGTACACCCTGGACAGGGTATTGTTATAATGTGTCATTTATAATTATTGCTATACACATAACACTTCATAAAGCATGAGAATATGACCTCGTAACATAAGGTTAAATAACTATTTATAATATATGTTAATAAAAACATTACTGTCCTGAAACTCTTATATCTAGCCAAATCAGCACTGCTTGTATGTAAAATGTTATCTGACATGATTTATTCTTATGGTACATTGTTCAGCAAATCTTCTAGTAAAGATTTGTACAACAAGTTTTTCTCAAAATTGTTCATGTTCATAAGATCATGAAAAAATTCATAAGGCATTTTATTTTGAATGCCCTCCTATTATGTTGCCTTCAGACCTGCAGGTTAAGAAATGCTCACAGGGCACAGTTGTTGTTGTTCTCATTTATCTCTGTGACATTTCAGGAGGTCATGTTGTGCAACTTGAATTTCTGGCGTTTTGTTATTTCCGTTCCATGCTTCCATACTTGGGAGGTTGTTTATTTAGTGGCAGTATCCCAGCATGTGGTATGTTGATTAATTCTTATTATCCAGGGGAGTGGTACACCAACAATCATCAAATATAGATTTTTTTTTTTGGCCCAGAATGTACCTGACAAACACTTATCTAACAGTGTCACAAATCAGACAAAGATTTAACACAATCTAGTAATACATGTTACTGTTGTAAATTGAGCAACAACTCTGAATCATACAATAAAGGCCGAAAAAAGGTGTAAGCTGTACTAACATTATACTAACACTCTATAATGTCCATAAAAACATCATGATTATATTCTGACATGTGATATGTTTATTAACATAGACAGAATTAACATTTTCAGTAGATGCCACTTCTCAAAAAGTGGATTAAAACATGCTGTTATTTATCAAAGAAAAATCTATATTAATTAATATGTTGAAGCTTTCAGTAAGGAGGCAGTTATGTAACATTTATGGAAGGAGTCTCCACTGTCAGAACTTTCTAGCAGTCTTCCACCAAGGGAAAGTGTTCAGGACAGAGGATTTTCACACTTTTTTTTTTCTGTGACTGTGGAACATGAAAAGTTGGAGTGTTTTTTTTTTTTTTTTTTGTCATATTAATTTCAAGCAGAGAAACCTGAGAGGCTGGTGAGGGTTAGTGAGAATGAGAGCAGTGTAGTTTCTGTGGGGGAAAGTCTGGATGCCTTAGGTGGAGATAGCAATCCCCCAACTCCAGCATTAGAGCCCTCACAGTGGGGCAAACGGGTGATGACTCGGCAGCATAGCTAACCCTATGGCTCGCCCACAGGAGCACCATTTCTCTTCGCTTCACATGTCCAACAGGTTTGCTCTTCTCAGTGAAACACCCACTAAGAAACCTGAAAGAGCTCTGGTTATAGGATACTCTAGCTATACATGAAATTAACTAGGCTGTTAGGGGAACCTGCAGCTTTAGTTAGGTTTATACTGGGAGCCAGGGTGCCAGATACAGCACATAATCTCATGGTCTTAGATAAACACAGGTTTTCAAAGATAGCTATTCAAGTACTAAGAGTAACATTGTAGAGGTGTGTAAATTAGTGAAGGCGATGACCGATGCAGTAGTATGCTCTGGCCCCATAGCAATGAGGCATGGCGATGTAGCTTACAGCAGGTTATGGTCGCTGAACTACTGGATGTCCAGGTGGTGCTCTGAAAACAATGTAGGCTTTATAGATAATTGGAGTAGTTTTGAGGGTAAGGCTAGCCTGTTAGGCTGGGACAGTATCCATCTCGCTCGGCTCTCATTTTTTGCAGCGTAGCACATTATCTCAACAATTGTTGACAATCCAGATCCAAGGCCAGGGAGCAGACAAGCAGGCTAAACCGAGCATATGCTAGCTGCACTGAGTCGTCAACAAGGTTCCACAGTATCGACACTTTGTCTGTTGCCTGAGCTAAACAAAAATGTAGAAACACTACACAGAAAGTTTGTTTTAGTAACCTAATTAATATAAAATTAGATCATACTGAATGCACAACCAGCACCTTTGATATGAAGCTAGGACTGGTAAATATTAGATCTCTTACATTTAAAGCACTTATTGTTAATGAAACCATTACTGATCAGGAGTTTAATTTCATGTGTTTAACAGAAATATTGATTAAGCCAAGTGAGTACTTAACATTGAATGAAGCTAGCCGTGGATACAGTTATATACATCAACCCCGTGTAACTGGCAGAGGAGGTGTCACATTTATTTATAATGATAATCTAGGCGTCACACAAAAACCTAGTCATAAACTCAACTCCTTCGAAGTTCGTCATACTAGTGTAATATATGTAGCCACAAAAAATAAGTCTACTGAGTCGTTTCAGCTAATTATTATTTATAGACACCCAGGGCCATATTCTGAATCCCTTGGTGAATTTGCAGATTTTATCTTGAACCTGGTTGTTTCTCTAGACAAAGCATTAATTGTTGGCGACTTTAATATTCATTTTGATAACCCCGAAGACCCTCTGAGAAGAGAGGTTTTGTCTATTCTAGATTCAATAGGGGTAAATCAGAATGTAATAGGACCACTCATAATGGTGGTCAAACTCTTGACCTTATACTAATATACGGATTAAATATAGAAAATATAGTCACATTTCTGCAGTCTGAAGCTATCTCAGATCATTATCTCATCCCTTTTAAATTGCGTATTGATCATAATATAGTCACCTTGCCACGCTACAACATCAAATGTACATTCACGTCAGCTACAGCACAGAGTTTTATCAGTAACCTCCCAGAGATATCCGCTATGATTTAATCACCGTCTGATCCCAAAGAACTTGATCATGAGACTGAATGCTTAGAGTCAACGTTCCACTGCACAGTAGATAAGGTAGCTCCACTTAAAAGAAAAATATTTAGAGAGAAAAAGCTAGCACGCTGGAATAACAATCACACACACCATAAAACAGACCAGTCGACAATTAGAGCATAAATAGTGTCAAACCAAATTAGTGGTATTTCAAACAGCATGGAAGAAGAACCTCCTGAACTATAGAAAATCTCTGTGCTGCAAGATCAGTCTCTCTCCACCCTAATTGAAGATAATAAAAATAATGTAGATTCTTATTCAATACTGTAGCAAAATTAACTAGGAATAAGACCACCACAGAAACATGCACACAATCATTATATAGCAGTGATGATTCCATGAATTTTTTCATTGGCAAAATTGAAAATATTAGACAAAAAATTTAGACTATTAATTTAAAACCAGGCAGTCGTATAACTAACCCTGTAGATAATAATATAGCAATATCAGATCAATAATTAGAATGTTTTACTCCTCTTAGAAAGACCGAACTAATTAAATTTATTTCTTCATCAAAATCATTAATTTGTATACTAGATCCCTTACCTACATGTTTCTTTAAACACATTATTCCAGAACTAATGCTCTCCCTTTTAGTTATGCTGTCATAGCTAGACTTGCCGGAGTCCCTGCTTGCGCTCATTCAAAGTACATTTCCTTAACCATTACAGGGCAATAAGCATACCTAATAATTTCTCACTCTCTTTTCCTCTCTCTCCCTCTCTCTTTCTATAGAGCTACACATTATACTTCTAAGATAGCAGTGATCCTGACCCCTTCTGCTCTCCAGATTTGCCTGATCCATCTTGATGCCCTACTTCTGGTTGGAGTTCGCATCAATTGGAAGTCACATGCTGCTGCTGAGGATGGCCTCACATGGTGCAGCCTAAAGACCATTGAGATTACTGAGGATGGTACCACTTAAAAACCATAAAGATGGCTTTGGACCTCAATTCATATGAACAGTTATGCTATGACAGCTTTAGGACTACGACTGCCACAAACAGATTTGCATTCAAGTCTCCATCAGTGAACCATGTAGTAAAGCGGTACAAAAAGGGAAGTGGTAGCTCAGAAGTTAAAATGTTGGACTTCTGATTGGAAGGTTGTGAGTTCAAATCACAGCACTACCAAGCTGCTGCTGTTAGGCCCTTGAGCAAGACTCTTAACCCTCAACTGCCCAGTTGTATAAAAATGAGATAATTGTAAGTTGCTCTGGATAAGAGTGTCTGCCAAATGCTATGCTCTGCTGTAGTATTAGCATGTTTATCAAAGGCATTTAGTTATATATAATGTTGTTTGTCTGTTGTTACCCAGATGAGGACGTGTTCCCTTTTGAGTCTCGTTCCTCTCAAGGTTTCTTCCTCATATTGTCTCAGGGCATTTCTCCTTGCCCCTGTTGCCTCTGGCTTGTTCATTATGGATAAATTCATACAAAATCTATATCCTGAATTTATATGTTTCTGTAAAGCTGCTTTGGGATAATGGTCATTGTTAAAAGCACCATACAAATAAAACTGAATTGAATTGAGTATATTGCACACAAATTGACTATTTTGAAAAGACATTTTTCTGTCTTTAAGCTAATTGTCAATGAACATGTGTGTTTATTGTTGGAAAGTTGAACATTATCTAATGTGATTCATGCGATATACAGTATACTGTAAATATAAATACAAATACATATTCTTGTATATGTCATGGGTTTCATGCCTTCTTTCAATTCAAGATTTCAAGCTCTGGGCCTCTGAACGTGAGAAGCAGCTAGTGCAGATAGAATTAAACTGTATACAAATGGCCCTGCTGGTAAATGCAATTATAGTGTTGTTCAGGAAATTCAATAAAAGAACAGTCAAGAGGTGAGGACAACAGCACTGTGTCCCCTGGCTATACAAGGAACAAATAATTCTGTTTTCTGTAGCCAGTGAGACACCATGACTGGCACATCTTTACATGTCCAACAAACAGCAACTCACAAAACCTATGTCTTCCGTACCCGCTTCTCCACAGAAAAAAATACATGATATATTTATATATTACCTCTCTGGACTACACATAAATTGGTATACAGAACTGTGGAAAAGTATTTGCTATGTAATAAATCCAGATTTCTTCTGTTTTTGTGTATATCTCATATTAAATTGTTTCAGAAGTTAAAACAAAATATAAGAAAACAAAGGCAACCTGAGTAAACACAAAATACAGTTTTTAAATGATAGTTATTTATTGAATCAAAAAAGTTATGCAATACCAACTGGTCCTGAGTGAAAATGTATTTGCCCCCGTAGTCATGTATCAGAGAAGGAACTCTGAACTACAGTTCCCAGCAGCCACTGCACTTCACTGCACTGCACTACATCAGTCACATGACCACCTGCACCTGACTCACGTTCTTGTTAATGAGCACTTGTGTATATAGCCACAGTTTGCACTGCACTCTGTGTCTTACGTTTGTCTTTGTTGCTGTGTTTATGTCTTTGGTTTATGTTTAGTCTTTGCCATAGTGTTTTGTCACAAGATCTTTGTGTCTTTTGTGTTGTTGTTTTGGTCTTTATTAAACTTATCTGCACTTGCATCTCTCTCCAAATTGTGACACTATGAAACTGCATTCATAATGGGGTTCAGCTGGACTAGACGTGACCAGGCCTGATTACTTTAAACCCTGTTCAATCAAATCAACAACTAAATAGAACTTTTCAATAGCATGAAGTTGGATAAAAGGTCTTACCCAGTAACACACTATGCCAAAGTTTAAAGATATTCCAGAAATGATGAGGATGAAGGTGATTGAAAAACATCAGTCTGGGAAGGTTTACAAAGGCAATGGAAAAACTTGGCACAGTAGTGAACCTTCCCAGAAGTGGCCAACCTTCTAAAAATCCTCCAAGAGCACAGCAACGACTCATCCAGGAAGTCACAAAAGTGCCAAGGACAACATCAAAGGAGCTACAGGTCTCTCTTGCATCAAGAAATGTCACGGTTCATGACTCCACTACCAGAAGGACACTGGGAACAAATGGTATCCATGGAAGAGTGGTGAGGTGAAAACCACTGCTAACCCAGAAGAACATTAAGGCTCATCTGAATTTTGCTAAAATACACGATCAAACATGATCAAATCTTCTGGGAGAATGTTCTGTAGATTGATGAGTTGAAGGTGGAACTGTTTGCAAGACAGGGGTCCTGTCACATCTGGCATAAACCAAATACTGCATTCCACAAAAAGAACATCATACCTATGTTCAAGCATGGTGGTGGAAGTGTAATGGTGTGGGGATGCTTTGCTGCTTCGGGGCCTGGGCAACTTGCAATAATTGAGGGAAACATGAATTCTGCTCTCTACCAGAAAGTACTACAGGAGAATGTCCGGTCTTCAGTCCGTAAGTTGAAACTCAAGCGCAATTGGATTATGCAACAAGACAAAGATCAAAAGCATAGGAGTAAGACCACCTCTGAATGACTAAAAAAAAGCCAAATTAAAGTTTTGGAGTGACCTACTCAAAGTCCTGACTTGAACCCACCTGAGATGCTGTGGCAGGACCTTAAGCAGGAAGTTCAAGCTCAAAAACCCTCCAGTGTGGCTGAAATAAAGCAGTTCTGCAAAGAAGCGTGGGCCAAAATTCCATCACAGTGCTGTGGAAGACTGTTCTCTAGTTATCAGAAGTGTTTGGTTGCAGTTATTGCTACTTAAGGTGGCACAACCATATTTTAATCTGGTTAATCTTTTATAAGGTCTTTATTCACAACTGTCATTCACAATTGTTGCTACTTGACAAGGCATAGTTCCATTGATTTGCTCGCCTTTCTAGATTGCTCAATCTTGGGGCAGTGTGCTTACTGGGCCCATTTATTATTGCGCCTAGTGGTCAAAATTAGGAACTAGAACATAGAGGCCAGTGGGGCAGGAAATATGCTTTCCTATGCTCATGTCAGTTTAATAATAATAATAACTCCTTTGATTTACATAGCGCTTTTCTAGGTACTCAAAGCGCTTTACATTGAATGGAGGGAAATCTCCTCAACCACCACCAGTGAGTAGCATCCACCTGGATGATGCAACGGCAGCCATAGTGTACCAGAATACCCACCACACACCAGCTATTGGAAGAGAGGAGAGTGATGTAGCAAATTCAGGGATGGAGATTATTAGGGGTCATGATAGATAAGGGCTAATGACAGCAATGAATTTTTAATGACCAAAGAGATTCACGACCTCATTTTAACATCCTATCCAAAAGACAGTGCTGTTTTTACAGTATAGTGTCCCCGTCACTATACAGGGGCATTAGGACCCACACAGACCACAGGGTGAGCGCCCCCTGCTGACCTCCCTAAGACCACTTCCAGCAGCAAACTAGTTTTTCCCCAGAAGCTCTCCCATCCATCCATCTGGATTGGAATCCTGTCCAGGGTGTACCCTGCCTTGTGCCTGATGCTCCCTGGGATAGGCTCCAGGTTCCCCGTGACCCTGAAAAGGAGTAAGCGGTAGAAGATGGATGGATGGATGGATGGCTCTCCCATCCAGGTACTGGCCAGACTCAACCCTGCTTAGTATCTGTCGGGAACCAGGCAAGAGCTGCAGGGTGATATGGGTCTTATAAAATAAATACTCCATGGTTGTCATGATCTTGTTTTATAGCAAACAATATGAAATAAAAAAAAAAAATACCACACGCATAAGTGCAGACAGTTTATCTTTGATGAACAGAATAGTTTCTATTGTAAAATTTATTGCAAAATTTGGGCGAGGGAAAAGGGGATTATGGGCTGCATAATGTACATATATCAGAAATACATGTGTACCATGGTGAAACTGTTTCCCACCAAAGGTAGAGGAAAAGTTTTTCAAAAGAAAAAACTGTTTCCCTACTAGTTTCAGATTCTTTTGTGTGGTTTTTGAGATGTATATGGGGCTGGAAATTTTGCTGTAACCCTGTGTGCACCTCGCTGATGACAGGAAACACACCTATCAAACCTGTTGTATCACACCTGTTGTATCAATATAATCAAATATTAACTCATTCATGAAATAAAATTAACCCAGCATTTTTGTAAAAATGAAACCATCCTTTGGGTTGAAAGACAACCCATTTGCTGGGTTAAAATTAACAACCCAACTTGATGGGTTAGTTTAACCCAAAATGTGTTCTGTCCAATATTTACCCAGCTGTTGGGTAATAACCCAATTTGGGTTGTTTTTAACCCAGTGTTTTTAAGAGTGTATATGAAAAGTCAAGTGACTTAATTTGGTTTGAAGCTATGTTGTTAGTAATGTCGTCCTCTCCCACCAAAATCTGTGGTAATGTGCCACTTCGATGAAGATGTAACTCTGCTTATTACATACCTTCTAACATGGACTGCTTTACAATTGTACTGTCATTGCTTGGTTTAGTTTTTGAGAGACTCTAAGCTGTCATTTGGTGTCATCTTGATTTCTTGCTTACATTGCCACAGGCTATTTGTGGATGTCTGCAGTGTGCAGAAAGCATACAAAGCATAGACATGCTGGCAGAACTGATGCAGACAGACTATGCAAAGGAAACCTCTCATTTTTTTGTGTGTATATAATTTAATATGATAAAAACAATAAATAGTATATGTATAGAAAGCAATGCCAGGGTAATGGTGAATACATCCATCCATTCCATATAGCCTGGGGCCTATACCAGGGGACTTGGCACAAGGGGGTACCCTGATGGGTGGCCAGCCCATCAGGGTACCCCCTTGTAGTGCAATTCTGTAATCAGCAAGACAGAATTGCACTCTATGGACAGTTCCGAAATACCAGTTAGCCTACAACGTATGTCTTTGGACTGGGAGAGGAAACGGGAGTACCCAGAGGAAACCTCCAAAGCATGGGGAGAACATGCACACTCTGCGCACACAGGGTGGGTGGAGGTGAGATTTGAACCCCCAACCCTTGAGGTGTGAGGGAAATGTGTTAACCACTTAGCCACCATGCCCCCTATGGTCAATACATATGTTTATAATTTTAAACATGATCTAATATGGACGTGAACAAATAAATAAATGCATTGAAATGGATTGTTGGTGCTTCCACCTCACAATTCTCCCACAGTTTTTTTCACTCAACTTACACTTGTTTGACAGAAGAATATCAAACGAATCTGTCCATTTGGCCACTTCATCTGTGGATAACCTGAAAACATTAGAGAAATGTTTAAGTACAATTCTACATATGGTACAATGCATGGAAATGCAAATGTTATTTATTTTTTATTTGATTTTAATTTGTTTAAAGGAAGACATCACTTACTTCAGGTATCGTATGGATCTTTCTGGTCCAGATGGTAAAAATTCTGAAACGTCGCTGCATGAGTCAGATTTGTTGGATAGGCAACCAAGTCTCGTTTTCATGGTTGTATATCTGAAACAAAAAGGAAATATTGTTAGCATATAGGAGAAAAGAGAAACACACTAGAGGACACAGAGGATCAAATCATTGGGAAAATGAAAAGATCTCATCTCTGACCTTTAATTTGTACACTTGTGGGAAGGGACAGAGTAAGTAATACATTACTGACAATATCATTCAATCATATTATTTACTTTGAGGTCATTAGTTACAATTCTTCACAGCACTGAGTTCATACAACCACAAATTTATACCCCAGGGAAACAGGAAATGTTGTACTATCTTTGTAACAACTTCCCATTGCCATAATTGTTAATGTACCTCATTAATTCTAAGCTACACCTAAATCTAACAGTGACCTTAATCTCAGTAACCAAAAAGGCAAGCTTTAGGCTGTTTTATTATTATTTTTCCCCTCATAGGAACCACCTGGAGATCAAAACCCAGATATTTGGTCCTAGCCAATATGTAAAAATATGCAGACACACACACACACACACACACACACACACACACACACACACACACACACACACAAACAGGACCTATATACTTTTAAGGTAGATATAATCCATACTTATTTATATTTTTGTTTTGTTACATAATATGTAACATTCTTGCGATTATAGTTTAATTAACCATGATACAGACTGAATTTAAATCAGTTTGTAGAATGGCAGTCTAAAATTACACACAGCTATAAGAAGTGATAGAATAATTTTCTTTATTATTTGAAATCTTGAATGCTTTCAAGTAATACCTTCTTATTTTTTCTCTGGTGAGATATATATTTTAGGCGGAGGCATCTTCCCCCTATACTCAGGACACGTGCTGGGCTATTTATAAAATCCTCAACAAATCGGTCTAGTCAGAAGGAGGGCCAGTGCATGTACAACTAAGCAACTATACGGCAAAAATAGGTCCTGGAAGGGCTTCTAAAAAAAGCTTAATGTTTTATACTTATAATATTCTCATGAAAAATGTAATTCCTCTTAAGATTTCCTCTGCTTCATTTTCAGAGCAATCCTGCTTGCCAGCGACTAAATAGTCTAAAATTCTCTTTGATGTGTGCATTGCAGTTTGGCGCATTAGCTGGCTGGCAACGCTAAAGCTTTGGTTTTGTAACATGCAAATGGCCTGTGGGCTCTGTCCTAGATTTCCATTTTACATCAATGCTTTTCTTTATGTGTGTTCAGACAGCAGCTCCATCTATTTTATATATTAATCTCAAATCTCTATCTCTAAAAATCCTCGAGGACAGGCACTAAAGCACAGTGTGCAGGTAAATTAAAAATAGCCTGTAATTATAATACCTGGTAGCTCCATAGAGTCCACAGAAATAAAAACACACACAAAAAAATTAAATGATAGACTTGTCCAGGGCTAGATTTTTTTTTTTTTTATAGCCCAGAGAAGGTGACAAAGGATACTTGATGCATGAATTGCACACTCATTGATGGGATCCTTCACAGTTAACTCATCCTCTCAGAAGTACAGCACATTTTTCAGTGAATGCTGGGTGTGAATGGCCTGCTGCTGTATGGCTCTTTGACAGCTTTTCTTGTGAGATTGCTTCCTGCTGTGCTTCTACTGCCTACAGTTAATATGCCTTGCCATCTGATCTCCTTCCTTCACTCGGGCTATTTTTTGCATTCAAGGCTGCCTGCTTTGCTGAGGGGAAACTCAAGGCTGAGAGTTTATTTACTCTGGACAACAAGAGAGTCAGATAACGACAGATTAATCCTAGTTAAGATTTTGGAAATTAATCATGCATCAGAGTGTCATGCTCTAGCAGGCAACTATACAGTTAAATGCTCATATTGCATATACAATTTACATATTAGTATATGTACGTTTTCAGATAATGCATATTTATCAATCACGTATGTGCCTGGGGGCCAAGGGTCTGAAAGCACATTGAAGATCTTATTATGTTTTATTTACAACTGGAAATAAACAGCACGTTTTAGAATTTTACAATAAAACAATAAAAAAAAAAAAAAAGGAAATGTGCAACATCTTGAATGTTGAATAGTCAAGATGTTGCACAATTCCTATTTTTTTTCCAGGTCAGTATTTGAATTTAAGCCAATTTGTGATATTGTCCATATTAGGAGTCTTATCCCTTCTATTGAAGTGCATGCTCAGACGACATGCTGATGGATTTGATCTAAAATGGATCATCAGGTTTTACACAAACTTGTGGTGTCTGTGCCAGCTCAAGTGCACACTGTCGTTAAAGCAAAAAGGGGACATACCGAATACTAAAATATTCTGAAATTCATGTAAATATTTCTGAGATGATACTTTTCACAAGTTGTTGCTGATAATATTATTTGTAATGAAAACATTTATGTAAAATTGAAAGAATGCCAAACAGAAGCATTTTTACTAGTGCTCTCAGACTTTTGGACCCCACTCTACATTACTCATATTGCACATCTATCAGATTCCTAAACTGGATGTTTTTTTTATTATTATTATTTATTTTTTTAATTAAATATCACACCTATCACCATGCCTTCCAAAACACTGGCAAAACCCCAGAGGTACTGTAAATGTGCCAGCAGTGTCAGCACGGTCCATAAATTCTCCTCCCTCAGTTTTTCTCACCTCATTACTCAAGTTCATAATTTGTCTTAACTAGAGATGCATACTGGAATGTTTGTTTTCTTTCTTAAATGTGCTCTTTATTTGAGCCTCTTATCTGACAGCTCACTTGCACCCACATGTATGTAAAAACCAACCTCTTATGTCACATCTTTGTCTTTTATAGTCTGTGGAATTCCTGTCCTGATGTACACTTCTAGTTTCAAGAAGATGCCCTTTGAACCTTTCTGGATAGCTTTCTAAAAAAAAAAAAAAACAAAGCCTGCCATCCATACTTATAACTGTAACACCCGTGTAACTGTAATATATAAAAGGCTTATGTCCAAATGCAAGATGACATTGGAAATTCTATGTAATTTTGTCTTTACTTGGCAGATAGAACAACAGCTATCAATTATAATTACGAGTTGACTGAGACAATGTGTTACTATATTTTTTCTAAGCAAAATCTTACAAGTTATTTATAGAGCGTGTTTTTACTAAAGCACATCCATGACACTTTAAGAAAGTTGTAGAAGATACACATAGTGCTTAATAAGAGTGTTATAAACATGCTGTGCAATGACAATGACAAAAAAATTGTCATGAATAGGTGAACAACTTAAATAAAAATCCATCCATCCATCCATCCATCCATCCCTCCACTTATAGTGCTCAAGCATGTTCAGTCATGTTGTGGCTTAATGTTCTAACATGCATACACTTTTTATTCATTTATTAATTTTTTTTACCAGCACATCCATGCTATTTCTCACTTACGTGGCTGTGATTATGTCAGAAGGGATAGACTGCAGGAAGCATCATGTACCATTACAAAACCATTCACAGTTGTATTAATCCAACTGAGATTTCCTGCCTGACCTCATCCTGACTCTGTGCACAGGAAGTGTGAATTGGTCTGGTCTCAAGCCAAATGGTCTTAGTGACACTATAGATGGATAGATAGATAGATAGATAGATAGATAGATAGATAGATGGCTGGATGTGGAAATCCTAAATAAAAAAGTAAAAAGAATAATGAGCTTTTAACTTCATGATACTTATTCAGTTGTACATCTTAACACATATTCAAGAACTACAGTGAAACTAAGTGGTCGATGCAGCAAATCTCCCCTCAACAGTAATGCATGAAGCATGACACATGTCTCATCACTATTACATTAAGTTCCTAAGACTTAACTGTGCAAATATTATCACACAAATTCGTTTAAATAAGATTGAAAATGATCGTTTTGGTTCATTTACTGTTTGGTTGGGTTTAATGCTGCACACAATTTGATGACTCAAAAGAAGGTTTACTGAGAGGAGTGTAGGGCTGAAAATGTCATTTATTTATTGGTCAATTTTTAATTCACTGTTCAGAAATTGGCAATGGAAAAAGGTAAACAAAGCATTAAAAACTGCATGTATAAATCACAAAAATCACCTCAAAAATTCACTATAGAGCATACAAAACATATCAAATGTTTAAACTGAGGAAATATACACACATATGCTTTCATCCAGATTCCATCCCATCTTTACTTCTGAGAGACTCAATAATGTAATTGACCTGTTGCCAATTAAACTAATAAATGTTCCTCCAGCTGTTTCTTTTTAGTAACGCTTTTCCTCAGTTAGAACATTTGCTATTTTTTCTATGTTCTATTTGCAAATCATTGCATTCTGTTTTTATTTACATTATACCCAGCATCCCTCTCTCTCTCTCTCTCTCTCTCTCTCTCTCTCTCTCTCTCTCTCTCTCTCTCTCTATATATATATATATATAGTGAAATTGAATCCTGTTGTGTTGGTTCATGTAGTAAGTTGAGAACACAGCAGTCAGGTGGAGTTAATTTAATCCAGTCCAAGACCATTTGAGTCTCAGTCCAGTTTGAACTAAAAGTTCTGGGTTTGGTCCACTCAGTCTTTAGTATAGCAGTTTGATCGCCACCTTTGAGGTACCATTCCTGCCAAAAATGTATATACACAGACCATCTCCACTGGGACCAGGTCTTCTCTTACATCACCTTTTTTCATTATCCAGACACAGATTTCAGAGCCGAGGGCTGCCTTCACACCATGTATCACACTCTGGCATGACAGGACTAGTGCACCACTGGGTCACTGCCCTCACATGCTGCTTCTTCTGTCTATTTCTGGAACTGCCCTTTCCTCATGAAGCCCTCCTATGCACCATGACAGCTACTGCTACATCAAATCATATTTCGTTCATTGAAATGTTACAACCAAGGTCAGCTGTGCTATATTTAGACATCACAATGCTCGGAGTTCTATGCTTTGCTGCAGTGACATCTTTGGGCTTGTTTTTGAGCTTGATGAAAATCACATGCTATCTGAAAATGCTCTTCTGTATGAGGCGCTTGTATTTGGTAATTACTAGAGGCATGCAGTATCAAACGCTTGGAATACATGCAAAGAATTTGACTGGAATTCCCTTTTTCTTGGCTATGTACTCCAACACATTGGATTTGTATTGAAATAAAGATAATTAGCTTTCAGTTGATGGTATTTCATACAGGATAAACATAATGGGAATCAGAGCCCTCACTTTAAAAGGGACTTCCATTTGGGGGGCCCATATAATATTGTCTAATATTGTGTAGGCCCCCCCCCACAAAAACAGCTCTGACCCATCGAGGCATGGACTGCACAAGATCTCTGAAGGTGTGCTGTGGTATCTGACACCAAGACATAAGCAGCAGATCTTTTAAGTCCTATAATTTGCAAGATGGGACCTCCATGGATAGGACTTGTTTGTTTAACACATTGCACAGATGCTGGATCAGCTCTGGAATTTGGATCTGGGGAATTTGGAGGCCAAGTCAACACCTTGAATACTTTGTCATATTCCTTAAACCATTCTTGAACAATTTTTGCAGTGTAGCAGGGCACATTATATTGCTGAAAGAGGCCACTGTCATGAGGGAATACCATTGCTATGAAGGGGTGTAGTTGGTCTGCAACAATGTTTGGGTAGGTGGTATGTCACAAAGTAACATCCAAATGAATGCAAGGACTCAAGGTTTTACAGCAAAACATTGCCCAGAGCATCAAACTTCTTCCGCCAGCTTGCCTTTTCCCCATAGTGCATCCTGGTGCCATCTCTTGCTCAGGTAAGTGATGCACATTTACCAGGCCACCTTCTTCAATTGCTCCATGGCCCAGTTCTGATGTTCACTTGCCTATTGTAGGCACTTTTGGAGGTGGACAGGAGTCAGCATGTACACTCTGACCGGTCTGCGGTTATATACACAGCAAGCTGCGATACTTTCTGTGTTCTGACACCTTTCTATCATAACCAGCATTAACGTTTTTCAGCAATTGGTGCTACAGTAGCTCTTTTGTGGGATCGGATCAGACGGGCTAGCCTTTGGTCCCCACAGGCATCAGTGAGCCTTGGGCACTCATGACCCTGTCACCAGTTCATTGGATGTCTTTCCTTGGACCACTTTTGGTACAGTGCTGTGAAAAAGGTATTTGCCTCGATCCTGATTTCTTCTGTTTTGTGTATGTCATAATAAATTGTTTCAGAAACAACATCTAAGATAAAAGAAAGGCAAGCTGAGTTAACACACAATGCAGTTTTTTTAATGGAGCAAAAAAGTGATCCAACAACTATCGCCCATGTGAAAAACTAATTTCCCCCTTAAACTTAAAATCTGGTTTTGCCACCTATAGCAGCAACAACTGCAACCAAATGCTGGAGATCAGTCTTTTACAGTGCTGTGGTTGAATTTTGGCTCAGTCTTCCCTGCAGAACTTCTTTATTTTGCCACACTGGTGGGTTTTTGAGGATGAAACGCCTGTTTAAGGTCCTGCCACAGCATCTCAATTGGTTTAAGTCAGGACTTACTCTGGTGGATTTACTCTGATGCTTTGGATCATTGCCTTGCTGCATAATCCAGTTGTGTCTGAGTTTCAATTTAGGCACTGAAGACCGGATATCCTCCTTTAGGATTTTCTGGTAAAGAGCAGAATTCATGTTTCCCTCAATTATTGCAAGTTGCCCAGACCCTGAAGCAGCAAAGCATCTACACACCATCACAATTACACCACCATGCTTGACCATAAGTATGATGCTCTTTTTGTGGAATTTGTTGTTTGGTTTATGCCAGATGTAACAGGACCCCTGTCTTCCAAACAGTTCCACTTTCAACTTATCAGTCCACATAACATTCTCCCAAAAGTTTTTAGGATCATCAATATGTGTTTTGGCACAATTCACTCACCATCGTGGTTAAAACATACTGCTACAGCTTTGTTCTTTCCTCATGAAAAAAGAAAACCCTGAAATGAAGAAACTACCCTAAAGTAAAAAAAAAAAAAATCCATTCGATGGCAAATATTCAACAGGAAGCTGCATCATCTGAAATTCTTCATCATAGTAGAAGAAAATGAAGTTCTCTCTTAATAACTTAAGAACTTAATAAAAATAATGATTTCAAGTAAATTATTAGAATGTGTTTAAGGTCCTCATGCCCTTAGCATGCATGCTAGTTACCTACATTTTGTGTATTTGCTAAATCTATGTTTAAAAAACCTCCACCCAAAATACAAGCATTTGAAATTGTTCTCTCAGATGTGTTAACACATTATCGAATGGTTAACGTGAATCAAAATTGAACTCTTTTTAAAGAGTTACAAGGGATAAATGGCACCAAATCATAGAATCATCCTGCTAAGTTCCAAAGAGCATAACCAATCCTTTTTATCAACTTGATTCAAATTGAAAAGATCATTTCCAAGGCCTTAGGCGTGTTAGAGCCAAGCAAAGGTAATAATGATAACAATGATGAAAATTCCAATGTTCTCAAGTTAAAGTGTAAGTAATCATTTGGATAAATTCTCTGATAAAGGATGAAGTACATACTTCACTCAAGTTAAAGTAGAGAAATATAATCTTTTACATTTGCTTAAAGTATCAAAGCAAAAGTAGAATCATCAGTGCATTCACAAATAAATAAAAACAACATATCTTATTCAAATCACACACTTATTTCAGTTACTGCTGCTAAATTAGTTACCTTTCACCAAAGAACATGGGGGGACCCATTAGTTAAGGCTAACTAGCAACAGATTTATTCATAATCTCTCAAAGACCAGCTAGCATTATAATAAAGCTGACAATATAAGCTAGCTGAATGCTAATAGCTAGCAGTCACAATATAAACTGCATTAATAAATAGAAAGTGCATGTAGCAGCCGATAGAGAACAGTAATAGGAATTTTATTCTCACTGTCACATCTGTTAAAGTGTAGATCTGAGGAATAAACGAAGATCCACAAAGCTGCCTGGTGCTATGAAGTCATGAAATATATGATTATAGAGCAATGCAATGACGTTTAGTGGGAAGTAAAGATTTTTTTTAAAAAAAGTCAAAAGTGTTAAGTGAAATAAAAACAATGTGCAGATGGTGTCTATGCCATGAAAGAGCACACCTTACTTATTTCTTAATAATTTAGGAATTATTTGCTGTACAGACTTACTTTTATTTGTATCTAATCACAGATATAATATTTTTTTTGAGAGAGAGAGACTGATTAGATCGCGATAAGAAATTCTAGAAAGACAGCATTATGTATCAGGAGGAGAGATGTGTGGCAGGACAAAAGTCCAACAGTTCTAGCCATCAGACAAAATTAATAAATCAGAAGACTCAATCTTTATGGGAAAAGAAATAGAAAAAACAACACCACAATTAATTTTATGTCATTACATGCTGTATAGGGGAACAATAAATGTACAATGTGATTACAGGGTAAACATAATGAGTGCAAATATATTCATTGCATCACATCATTCACAGCATTGACATTAGAAAAATTGGATAATATGTAGACAAGAATGTTGTGACCATTTTATATAATTATTTATTTGCTGTTCAATTTTAAACTCTGAAGAACTATAAATATAAACAGTGGGCCAACAGACCAATCGTGTTTTGTTTTTTGGTCTCTACACCAATTATAAATCTGGTTAGAAATCTGAGGTATGTGTGCATCATCAACCTCAATCAATTTCTGCTGACCCTACGTATCAAAAACTAGTCATAGACCTCCTGCGAGGTTTAAAATCCAGACTCAGCTACAGTAACTATGGTAAATCATACCAAGTAACAAATATCAAATTACATCAAATCTCAAAATAAAACCCGTTTCCAAAATAACGCTTGTGTAACATGTTTGCATGCACAACATTCCTCATCATTAAAGGGTGGAGCAGTTATCATGTATACACTAGGAAATAAAAAGTGCCCCCCTGCCAGGCTAAAAAAAGCTGTGGGTGGCATGAGTGGGTGCATCAAAGGCGAACCTGATCTCTGCCACTTCCTTTTACTGACATTTACTATTCCCACTAATCTTTGAGCTCGTCACGCAAATGTGCATTTGATATTCAATACCCAAAAAGAACTTTAAAAAAATAAAGATCGCAATTAACAAGACATATTAATTGGTGATACATTATGCAACCAACATTAGTAATAATTCATGCCAGATCATCTTAAAGAGATAAGAGAACATCTTAAAAAGGTCATATGTACTATATATACTGTATTGCATTTCTGAATATTACTCGAATTTCAAGAAAATATAATGAATTGCAGATTTTATTTATAAAGTTACTGAACACATGATGTGGTATCAGTGCAGATAACAGCAGATTATTATTTAATCATTTGCAGGCAAAACAAAACAACAAAAAAAAAGAGAATGAAGAGCAGCCACCCTGCTGCAGAAGCCAGTCAACGTGACGAATATGGAGTCCTTACCTTAATCCGCGTGCTGTTGTGCAGGGTTTGGTGTCTTTTAAATTTCAGATGGATTTACTCTGGTTGGTTTCTGGAGCTGTGGATGCACTGATACTTTGGCGTGCTGTCTGCTGAAGCCCACATGTAGCAGCTAGCACTTGGCGTGTTCAACAGTGTGAAAACATGGGGAAGTGAAAGCAGCGAGAGGAGGGAGAGATGAGAGAGGAGTGGGGAAAATAACAGAGAGTGAGATGCTCAGCAAGCATGCCAGGCTCTTCAGAAATTCAAATGGCAATGCTGTGCTGGGGCTGTTTACAACACTGAAAAGAGCGATGCGTTCAATTTACCTGATGCAAATTCGCACATGAAAAAGCACCCTGCTCTGCACATCACAGTCGATGAGGCAGACTTTTTGTTCTGTGGATTATAAGGTACACGTGTTCACGTGTGTACAGATGAATAATATTGCACTGAGGCACATGTATATGGAATAGCCACTGTAATCCACAATAATGCTGCGTCAAACAGTGACATGGGATAAACCACAAAAAAGCACGTTGTCAAATCCGATCGGTTGTTGATTAATTTTCTATAACAGCAACTCATACAGTAGTCCCGGCTGTTAGACAGATCATAGGTTTATATGAATGCACTCAATCTAATATGTTATATACTCTATGTTTAGTTAGCATTTCTGGAAGGAGTCTCCAGTGTCAGACAGAAGTTAAGCTGTTCCTTTACATTTTCACATAAAGGGAAATTTTCAGATAGCTCTCAGATTGCAGTTTTTCTATAACATAAAAGGATGCATTATTTTTTGTGTGTCTTTTTAATGTTAAAAAAGAACAAAAGAAAGTCTGGTAAGGGAACATCTTTTACAGTTTCTATAAAATACTGTAAGTGATTAACAGGAAGTTTCTTGTTTTGCAACAATGGGCCTCATTTAACAAGCTGGATATTAACAGATTTATTAATAAATTGTTTGTGCAAGAGTTTACACAGGAATTTGGTATTCATGAAAATCCGGTAATTTCTGAATAAGTTTCATGTCCTACTCATACTCCCCAGTGATTAAATTTTTACTCATTTATTCAGTATTTTACACATAAGAAGACTAACTAATGTAACACTGGCCTGATCTTCTTCAAATCATATCACTTGCATGGATTATTGCACTTTTAAATATGGAATATTCTGTCAAGTTTAGATTTGTATTTTTATTACGTTTACAACATTTAGAAGTGCTGTAGAGTCTCTATCAAAAACACATCCATGTTAGTTCTCTAAGGGATTAATACCATTGAGAAAATTTATAAAAACCTGTCATTAGTATTAGGTTACTGCCATTAAATAATGAATAGAAAACATCTAGAAAGTGAGCCAATACAACTCATAAATTAAAACAAATAAAACTAATCATTCAGATATGACAAAAGAAATGGTAAGCAGCCATATAAGCAGAGGACAGGCTCGTCTGTCTGCTCATAGCCGTAAGCTGTAAGCAATCGCCTCAGCTGATGGAAGATTAAGGTCACACTTATGAGGGAAAGGATGCTTAAAGACCACTATGATTTTATTTTTTGGAGGATAAAAGCTAGCTTAGAAATTGGTTCAGTTTACCATGACATCATCCTTTAATACTATGGAACGCTTCCAACACATTGGCTGAGACACTTTTCCCCGTGTGATGTGCTCGGTGTGCTTGATCACCTGGGTAGATCTTTTTTTCTCCTCTGTATTTATGTCACACCATTTTCTTTTCACCTTACTCAATTCATACCTAATTCAACTTTTCTGTCATTTGTTTCAAGAGTTTGGCCTTTTAAGGTGCTGTTACATTGATAAAAAACCAAAAAAACCCAAAAACAAACATTCATTTGCATATACAGTAATTGCATATACAGTCAAAAAAATAAGAATACCCCATGGAAATTGTTTTGACATATTGGGACAATCAAACATTTGATCCTGTTTGGAACAATGCCTACAAATAAAGTTGATACACTCTATCAACTGACACATAAAATTGACCTTTTGAAGTAATTTTCACAATTTAAATTAACAACAACAACAACAACAACAACAACAAAAAAAAACACATCAGTCACATGTAAAAGGTAAGTACACCCCTACATTTATCACACCTTCAAATCCATAAAATGAGAATCAGGTGTTCTAGATTGGGTGCCAGTGATTAGAACCTGCTTAGGCAGTGCAGGTGGAACCTGTCTTATTTAAACCCTTCTCATATCTAGTGTCTGGTTTCATCATGCCAAGATCTAGAGAGTTCTGTAAGGCCTTCAGAAAAAAAAGGTTGTGAATGTCTATGAGTCTGGAAAGGGATGTAAAAATTATTTGAAATACGCTATTCCACTATAAGGAAAATCATCTACAAATGGTGCAGATTCTAAATGACTGCCAATTTGTCAAGGACTTGCCACAGAAATACTGATGCAAAAAGAAATAGAACCCCAAAATTTCATCACCGGATCTGCAAGTAAGTGAATGCTTCTACAATCAGAAAGAGATCGGACAAATTTGACCTGTATGGGAGGCGCACCTGGAAAAAGCCTTTGCGGGACTACATTTTTCCAATGAGCATATACTGTAGGCAAAGACCAGGCCTTTTGGAATAATGTGCTCCATACAGACAAATCAAAAATAGAGTTGTTTGGACACAGTTACAGCAGATATGTTTGGTGTAGAACAAAGACAGCTTTTCAGGAGAAGCATACCAACTGTGAAGCACGGTGGTGGAAATGTTACGGTTTGGGGTTGCTTCGCTGTCTCAGGGACTGGACAGCTTGCATTCATTGATTCAACTATGAATTCTGCATCAAATCAAAGACTGTTTGAAGATAATGTGAGGCCGTCTGTCCAAAAGTTGAAGTTGAACAGAAAGTGAACTTTTCAACAGGATAATGATCCTAAGCACACTAGCAAATCCACCAAGGAACGGCTCAAAAAGAAGAAATGAAGGGTTACTGAATGTCCTAGTCAAAGCCCGGCTTTGAATCATATTGTGGGGGGACTTGAAACGGGCAGTACATGCAAGAACACCCTCAAATGTCTTGCAACTGAAAGATTATTGCATGAAAAAGTGGTCAAAAATTCCAGCAAGCCGATGTCAGAGACTGGTGCACAATTATGAAAAACACCTATAAGAAGTTATTTCTGCTAAATGGGGCAATTCTAGCATCTGAGGCCAAGGGTGTACTTACATTTTCCAGAGAAGAATATCACATCTATTGAAAAAGTTCATTTTTCTTGTTGGTTTTGTTCAAGTATATCAACTTTATTAATAGGCACTGTTTCAAAGATGATCAAATATTTGCTTGTCTAAATATGTCAAAAAAGAAAACAATTTCCATGTGGTGTACTTATTTTTTCACGTCTCCGCTTCTGCCTTTCTGCATTTTATTTTTTGCTATTGTCATTTTTTTTTCCAGCATTCTGTGTGCTTGACCTTTTATGGAGTTTTGTGGGCATCACTAAATGCAAATGAGCTGTAGGAAACACACTTTGCACTTTACCCATAATTAACATATGAGTGCAAGTATGAAGAAAATCATACTCTTTTGTCCGTTTTGTAAATCGGATAGAAAATTGTAGTTTGGTTTCATTTAGGCAAACAATTACACACTAATTTATTAACAGATTGGTAAATGAGGCCCATTAAGTGAAACTATAAATGGATAAAATGCATGGCAAGTCATTGTTGAATTAATTGTAAAAAAAAAAAAAAAATACTGTGGTTTGAAAGGAATAAATAACATTGCGATGTCCTTTTATTTAAAAACTTCATGGTGGAACATTTACATCGCAAAAAAAAAAAAAAAAAAAAAAAAAAGTGTTATAAACATTGCTTCACAAACATTTGAGCTTTCAGCTTTCTTCAATTCTCCAAAATAAGTTCTCAGCTAATCAGTCTTAATGCAAGCCTTTGGAGTGATAATCTCCTAGCAACAGAGGAAATTCTCCAGCTTGCCTCTGAAATGTGTACATCATGTCAGCCACAGTGTGGGTGGAATGATATTTTAGACATGGATTGTTTTTCTTGCTGTATGCTGCAGAGTAAGACATACTGCTTTCAGAAATGTAAATCTATGCCACCATTCCATAGCTCTTTGTCATTTAAAAATGTCTTAGCTCTTAGATTATTAAAAAATAATTACATGGCACTAGAATTTTGCTCTGGCATGTTCTTTTAAATCATTTGAATTCTTGGCCATAGCATGAATAGAGCTGCTAAATAACCACCTGTCACCGATGTTATTGAAAATCTTGCAAAATAACAACAACAACAACAACAATAATAATAATAATAATAATAATAATAATAATAATAATAATAATAATATATACAATAATTGGACACAGTTGCAATGACTGCAGTGTCATTACATAATTATCCTCTGCTTATATAGATTTATATATACTTATCCATCCATCTATCTATCTAATCGATCTATCTGTCATCCACAAGCAATTATGATCAAATGATATACATCACCAATTTTCCATATCCAACATAGATGATTTTGTTTCTCATGCTGTGTGACTGCTGCATTGGCATATGGCTCTAGCTCACATGTCAGAGCCACTTTCCCTCTCTGCATAGGAAGATACTCATGGATCTATTTGCATGTACATGACGCTTGTTACTGGAGGTTGACAGAATAACTTGAAACTTTGACAGAGAGAAATAGAAAAAAAAATTAGAGATAATTCTGCTGAATTTGTGAAAAAGTGATTGATGACCTCACTGTATTGACAATAAGCATTTGCTCGTCCTTTGGAAAAGACAGGAGAAAACACAGAGGGCAATAAAATGAGTGAATGACACTCACAGCGAGTTTGACCTCATCCATGAGCTATGGAGACATGACAACTGGTTCCAGCAGATTAATATCTACTCCTACAGTATAACGAACGAGTTGTGTCTTTGCTGTGCACATCTAGTTGGTTGTGCTTTAGAAAGGTTAGAGTAAACCGAGTCAAAGTTAAATTTCAGTGAACTTTGGAAGCAGTGCCAAAGCATCAAATTCACATACTCTTCATCGGAAACAATTCCTTCATAGGCTTATATCAAGGTGTATCATCTGCAGGTGGTGTAATATGGCTTCATACTGCCTCTGCTATATCGACAGCAATTCATCATGACTGATCTCCATCCTCCAGTTTCTGCAGCTGTTGTACCATCAGCATCAATAAGCGGAGTTACACCAGGCACCTTGTCCAGGTGAGATCTTCCTTTCTGCATCCTTAATTATAATTAATAATTAATTAAATAAGGTTACTGATATTACATTCTTAAAATCTTTTAAAAAGAAAACAAAAGGCATTGGAATATTCCTGTATACATGGTTGTTGTAGGTATGCCTGAAATGCCATACCTAAATTCCTAGCCTAAAGCTAAGCATCTGTTAGCACCCACAATTCCTTGTGGACTGAGCATGCTCATGTATCTCCTTTCAGTGGATTTTCTGAATAAGGTAAGGAATAATGCAACAATTTTCCGATTAAAACAGGCACATTCCGGGGTGGGACTCAGAATTTGAGGAATCAAAATATTGTCTTAATCTAAATTGTTCAATCAGATTGCAGAGTTGACTCAGTACTAATTATAATATTGCCAATTCATATCGGAATGTCGATGTGCATGTAAACGTAGTCATGTGGCTCACTTGGCAGTGGTAATGAATGCAAGAACATTTAAAAACCACCTAGCCAACAATGTTCATTCTGCAGGCTGACTACCACAGGTCTTCAAAAATTAAAGGATTAAATATAGAAGTATTTCTTTTTATAATTCACATCATAATATCGTCCGTTAGCAAATTTCTCAAGGCACATTTTTTTATGGAACCATGTGCAATAACAACTTGTTATAACTATTAAACTCATTCATCTGTGTGACTTTTGTGATTAATGAACAGTTGGAGCAAATGATTCTCATTATTTAATGGTCCTATAAAATCCTTTAACCCCAGGTATAAACCTGAGGGCTGTAGACAAATACCGTGGCAGCAAGTCACACTAAAAATATCAGTAAAGAGCACCGACTCACAGTGTCGCCATGTTTTTAGTCACAGGTTGTCAGTCGAGCGGCACTCAGACAGATGAAGGTCTGCTGGGTCATCAGATCAGACTAAACAACTTCCCACTCCAGTCATCATCAGTGGTGTTTTATTTCTAATCCACTTTTTACATTACACAGCTATAAATGAGGCATATATGATACATATAAGAAGCAAATACAATGAAATGAAAAGTCTGTATCAAGTAATATATTGACTAGTTATGTTACTAGTTATACACATTAGATAAGATAATTTTATATACAAGTATAAATGATAGGTTGGTTGATGACAGTCTCCTGATGCTTTGTTGCATTTTTGACTGGTTGTAGTCTCCAAGTTACTATACAAGTTTGATATAGGATTAGTTCTTACAATGCCTGTAGTGTTTGCAAGCACCCTACTTCGTTAATGTTTTGCTGACGAGCCCTCTACATCTCTAGAGGGTTTGGCAGTGAGACCTGGCATCCCAGGTTCACTCGCTTTAAGGAGGGGTTCTTCTTTTTCATCTAGAGCCAATGGCTTCTTTTTTCAGTGGCTACAAAGATTTTTTTGTGTGTCTGTATGTATATATACTGATAGTTCTGTGTTTTGACCTTGCCTTGACTCTTTGTTTGGATATGTATACCTCTCTGTGTTTAACCATTGCTTACATTATGACTGTGATATTGGATTCTATTTTGGATTTGTCTATACTGTATGCATGTCCTATGTGTTACAAGATATTTCTTTAACATTATTTTTAATTGATATTGTCTCATTTTGTTACTATGTTTCAAAACTGTGAAACTCAATACCACTTTGAATCAAGCAGTCAGACTCTGTACTTCCCCTTTTCCTCTTTTTTCTTATTTACAGTTTAATTTTGTTTTTATTGAATTATTTTAAAGTTCTCAAAATTATTTTATTCTTTATATATTTTATTATAATTTTATGTACATTTCATTTTCTTTTCTATAGTTGTGTACTTTTTTATCCCCTTATGCTTGTTCTTGTACTCATATATTTTCACTTCATCTGTTATAATTATGCGTATGTTTGATTTTATCCTTCCACTGCTTATCATCTATTTTTAACTACTTAATTTTTCAGCATTTTTGCAACCACACATGAAATGTGCTCTATAAATAAAGTTATTATTAATATTATTATTATTATTATTATTAGTGTTAGTAGTAGTAGTAGTAGTATTAATATTATTATAATTATTAGTTAATAATTATTACTATTATAAGTGCGTCACTCTATTTAAACATAAGCCTGTCAAAAGTCAAAATAATCTGTAATTCAATTTGCTCAAGATGCTCAACACGCTCTGTCTTTATACAAAAGGAAACGGGCTCTGTATACCAATGTCACGACCATCTCGTGCTCAAGCTACTTAAACCCAGCTGTTCTTGTGACATTCTATATAATATAGCAAAGCCTGTTATATAACAACATACTCCTCTATCACGACTCTCACCCTTCAATTAACCCACAGATCTTTAACTTCCTATTACCCTCTCCTTTAATTTCGGGTTACACCATACGACTATCTATAATTAATCTAAGCACAGGGGCAGTACAATAGCTCTGAGTGTGAGGTTTATTTTAGTCCGAGAATACCAGCAGGTCTGTACACAATAATATAAAGTTACATATGAGTGTGTGGGCCACTGGGAATATAATATTATGTATAATGAGGGTAAGAGTAAATTTCTCATCCACATACACAATGTAAAAATAAAGTAAAAATAAAATGACTAGGGACTCCTTTTATCCATTGTGTATGATTTCCTATCAAAGATAGACATACCATAATTGTTCGTTCTCCTTTTTTTCTTCCTGTACAAATGTTACTTTTATGTAATCTTTATGGAGATTTTCAATGAATACATGAGGCAAAACTCTTAATAATATGTGTCTTTATGCCAAATGCCATAAATACAAATGCTGTTCCACTTGCACATTAAGATTACACGTTAATAAAAATTGTATGAGTCATACTCCCTGCTTCCCAGGTCGTAGGTTTATTTAGTATGTATTTAGTAATATATATATATATATATATATATATATATATATATATATATATATATATATATATATATATATATACATAGTACATTATTTCATTTTGTTGTTGAAACTCCAAATGAGGATCACAAGCAGATTACTGTTTAACTGTGTCTCAAGCAACCTGAAGAACATTACATATACGAATGTATATTACATATACATATACGAAGATTCACTCAAATGTATACAAAGATAAAATAGAGGGAGGGGGCAATTAATTAAATGGACTGTTCCAAATAGATATATCTTGGCCATTAAATGACTTACTGTAAATGAGTCTGAAGGAAGAATTCAATTTATTGATTTATCTATTTTGTACATTTAACAGTGATAATGTATATTACAGCAGCTTTTTGAGTGTATGAGTGAATCTTTACAGCTCCAGATTTAGTTTTCTGGTTGTAAGTCTCAAAGCGAAAGAAACAAAAATTTACTATTGCGAAATTGCCAAATGAAACCAATGGCCACCAATTAAAGCAGCTTTAAATCACAGAATTGTGCTTCATATGCTTCAAACAGCTACAAAAAATAAAGTCATAAGCAGTGATCTGTGGGGTCCGAGCACCTTTTTGCAAGTGCTGCCCCAAATATCCAGTTCTTGCCAAGTTGCACTGAGCAATAAAGAGACAACACATAAATATACTGCTCAAGATTTGTTACAGTCTCTCAATTCTAACCCTACCCTAGCAAATTGTGGCCATGTTGCTGAAGTAATTAATTTGTCATTAGACAGTCAAGGATCCAGTATGCCAAATTTCAGTTGAAATGGACGTATGGTTCCTCAGAAACAGTTTTGTGAATGTTACAGCTCCTCAGGATACAACTGAGCAGATGAAGGTTAAGTGTCTTGCTCAAAGACCCAACCATGGCAGTTTGATAGTGCCAGGATTTGAATTCACTTATTTTTGACCTGTACTGCAAAACCATAACCACTGAGCCATCATTTCTCCCAACCAACCATTTACAGAGTTACAGCTGTTTGAGTAAATCAAGCTCTGCCATGCTAGGACTGATTGCCATGTGACAGCCATATTGGTAACAAATCTCAATATTTTGATGTTTATTAAGATGGCATAATAAAGATTTTTTTTTTTTTTAAGATATGTGAAAAATTCTAAGAGAACAGTATGTAGGTTTCACGTATGCAAATTAGCACACAATCTAAGTGGCCTGAGTTTATGGTTTCTTCAGGCTTTGTAATTTGCTTCGTTCTTGCTCTACGCTTCATGGTTTAAGAGTTATGAGCCGAAAGGTAAAATTCTGCACTGCCCCTTTCAGCCCAATTGGGCTCATCTTGTACACCTAAGTAGCAAGTATAATGTCTTTAGGACTTACAGTTTGGCCTGCTCAATTCATTTTAGTGGCATAAAAGAAGAAAAATCCTAAGAACAATTTTGTTTCAGGTCTAGTGCTTGGACCCCTAACAACAGCAACAACAACAACAACAACAACAACAACAACAACAACAATAATAATAATAATAATAATAATAATAATAATAATAAGAAGAAGAAGAAGAAGAAGAAGAAGAAGCTTACTAATGTGATTAATAATAATAATATGATTAATAATAATAATATGATTAATAATAATAATAATAATAATAATAATAATAATAATAATAATAATAAGAGGAAGAAGAAGAAGAAGAAGAAGAAGAAGAAGAAGATCCCAACAATTCCAGTTAGGATTACAAGCACATTTGGATTCCTCTGGAACAGCAACAAACACTGGTCTTTTGATGTTGGCAAGAGCACATCAGTATTCATTACTGTTCACACAACAAACTGTATTGCCATGTGTCCCTGACCACCTCTGCAAGTGGTTTGAGTGATTGGATCATAAAACACATTTAGCCCTATTCAAAGCTGTCCACTTTTGATCAGATCACCTGAGATGGACGGTAATGCCAAGTCTGAACAGGCTGCAGCTTTTTAAATATGCATTATCTTTTGCTGAGCTTCTTTTAAAATTTTAACTATACAGACACCCAATGATCAGCTATTCTGTTCAAAAAAAATTGTTCCATACTCCAGTGCAGAAGATCTGGAAGTGAATGAAGAGAATACAGGGAAGATTTTGTGTTGAAGATAGTGTGGTCTGCCTCCTGGGGCTGTTGGGTGCATCAACCTGTTATGAGCCATGGTACTTGTACACCCACAGACAGAGAATTATGTGTAAAGCATGACTATATATAATCAGCACACTGCTTACCTTTAGACATCCTCTATTCCCTCAAGCACGTGGCAGATATATTGCCTTGATAAGTATTAACTGCAATCAAAGGAGAAACAGAGACATGAGAAGAGTATGAATGCAATTAATTGGCTTATTGTTTATGATATGAGATTTTATTCATTTTATGAGTCTTAATGCCTTAAACGTTTAGATTAAAAATGTAGTCTTATTCTACAAAGAAAAACAAATACTTTTTGATATGGGGAAGCTTTTTGTAAGGAGATGCTTATTTGACATTTATGGGAGGAGTCTCCGATGACGGAGTTTATTGCCAGTCTTTCCACCATGGGAAAGTCTTCAGGATAATCTGCATTATCTTGTCTTATTAACTTTGAACACTTATTAACTTTATAGCTGCTACAAGTGATAACAGGAACTAACCTATTTCCTGGATGTTCCATAACATGAAACATAACCATAAAGAGTTAAAATATGTTGTGTTCTTCATTACTGAATTTAAAATTATAGGCCAATTTACTGTTTGCTGTGGAACAAATAGGACAGGAATGTTATAGTCTACAGAAATAACTTGGCTCTCAAAGCAGTGACAAGACACAAAAGACTCCTCATTCCTCTAAGTGAACATCTCAGTGTACAAAGCAAGGATTCTGGTGTTGGATGCTTTCCCACTGAATCTCTGACAGCTGAGAGCTTTATGAAACATGCCTCAGATCCTCCATTCAAAATCCAAACATCATTACATGAGACAATTTGTCATGTCATGGCAAACCAGCGACTCCGTTTCCCAGAATGCACCACGGACCACAAACATGGCCAATGACTACAACTCCCAATGGAACACACAAACACGACACCTTCTCCTGGGGACTAATCCTTCTCCTGAGGACGCTCACTACACTACTTAAGAGACTCTCAAATACACAGCCATTGTGAAGTATTATGCTCAGTTAACTTCTCGCTGGCGGTTTCCAAGCCTTTACCTTGTGTTGTTGCACTGTTTTTTTTTTGTTGTTGTTTGTTTTGTTTTTTTACTTTATTATTCCCTCGACTTTGATTCTCTGCCTTGCCTAGTTTGGACTGTTTACATGATTGTTTGATCGTTTGTCTATAGTCATTGATTTCTGTCTAACCCTGTGGATATGTCTTCTCATTAAACTGCCTTACCTGCACTAGCTTCTGTCTCAACCTCCATTATGTGACACAATCCATGGAGAAAAATACCTGTTGCAAATATTTATACATAATTTACTGTATATACAGTGCTGTTTTGTGTGGTACTATATATAAGGAATAATACACAAGATGGCATTCTGTTATAGAAAAAAAAAATCACTTATTATGAAGTGTTTTATTACTCTTATAAAACAGTGATTTGCTAAATAATGAATGACAATTTTTATCTGTTTATAGTGATGTTTCATGTAGTGGAACTTATAGTATGTGTAGTGGAATAACATTTATGAAAGAAGTCTCCATTCTCAGTACATTTTCCACTAAAGAAAAGTCTCTAGGATGCGGTTTTAGGACGTCACGACAAGCAGCATTTTATAAAAGAAAAAAGAGAATAAGAGAATGACTGTTTATAAGTGTTACTACATGAGTGAGAACAGAAGCCAACAACATTGAATGTAACTATAAATGGATATAATGTATAATATGGGCGGCTGTGGCTCAGTTGGTAGAGTGGGTTGTCCACTAATCGTAGGGTTGGCGGTTCGATTCCCGGCCTGCGTGAATTCACATGCCGAAGTGTACTTGGGCAAGACTCTGAACCCCAAGTTGCTCCCGATGGCAAGTTAGCGCCTTGCATGGCAGCTCTGCTACCATTGGTGTGTGTGAATGGGTGAATGAGACACAGTGTAAAGTGCTTTGGATAAAAGTGCTATATAAGTACATCATTTATCATGTATCAGCTGTAATCTGACTCTTATAAAGCGCTGATACTGGAGACTCCTTCCAAAAATATTAAATAAATGTCTTCTTACGGAAAACTTCACACTATCAACAATCACACACAGGTTTTTTTTTAAAGCTGTTTCTGTTGAGCATCCCTTTCTACATGTTTTTACTATAGACACCATCATGTAGTTATTGTAACTTACTTTTACAATTATTCAACACCTTCTGACTAATCATAATCCAGACTTCAACAGCACTATGGTATAAGCAAGGAATAAAACATGAAGGGACATGCTGCAAAATAATTAACCATTTATAATTACATTTAATGGCATGAAATAATTTAGTTGTTGTTATAGCAGATGTCATTCCAGCCCAAAGCCCAACCTGGCTGTTTTCTTTCTCATGAAGTTAGTAAGACAAAAAAACAACAACAAATTATGTTACTAAGACACTAGAAAGCCCTCTGTAATGAAGAATTTACAGTGTCGGGGGGGGGGGGTTATGTTTATGTGCAGCATCTGCCATACAATTCATTGTGGAACTTGTTAATATAGAAATGATAACATATTCATATGAGCACATTATTATGAACATGTGATTTGCCTTGCAGCTGGAACTACTGCCAGAGCTGCTGTTATAGAAAAAGTAATCAACACCTTCTGTCCAATCAGATCCGAGACTTCAGCATCAACAGGAGAAAAGGAATATATCTTGTTCTTGCTGAACATACTGATTTGGAGCTTACTGGCATTTGGCAGGCAGATACCTGTATATTTGTAAAGCTGCTCTGCACTCTTGTGGGTACATGAGGAAATTGCATTAGACATGACTGCAGCTGTACTATATACATTATTATACTGTATGTTGCTGAGTAGTATGTGTCTCTCTATGTAAATCTTCTGCAGAAACACATTAGTTTTGACATTCTCCTATATGATGTACAATTTTGCTGGCCAGAGGTCTATATCTATGGTCAAGATTCAATAAAAATAAACTTCTTGTCAACACAAGGATAGGAATATAGTTTTTATTTAAAAAAGAAAACGGACAAAAAAAAAAAAAAACCTTTTCGTCAGTGAAGTTAAAGATAGATTTAGTTGTATTATATTTATCTGCAGTTAATTCTGCAGCTGAATGCACTTAGCTGTTTACTTTTGTATAGTTGACCTGACAGATGCCTACGGCATAAAAATCACAATGCTTTTCTGAACACACAGCCTGAAGTAAACTATCTTTTCTATCCATGTTATATGACACATCCTAAATAAAGCCCTAAAGACAAAAAACAAACAAACAAACAAAAAACAACAACTTGATCTTGTAATAATACAGATATAGACAGGAACAAATTAAAGGAAAACTTACATAAAGCATCTCATAATGGTGTTGGACACCACAAGAGCAGCTTCAGAGAGCCATTGCTATAGATTCATCACATCTCTGGAACTGAACTGGAGTGATGAACACCATGCTTCCTAAAGATATTCCCTTAGTTAAGAGCACGGTCTAAAACATTATGCCAAAATCTTCCATCAGTGTTTAATGGGGTTGAGGTCTGGTGAGTGTAAAGACCATATCATATGATTTACATTATTTTCATTCTAATCAAATCATTCATGAGTCTTTGTGCATTGTGTATGGATGTGGAGTCATCCTCGAAGAGACCACGCCCATCAGGTTAAAAGAGATCTGAAGATCGGAAGAGCTTTATTCACCGTATTGATTTGCAGTGACACTTTACTTTAAGGGGACAAGTGGACCCATACTACAATAACAGAGCCTCCAGACTTTTATATACAACATACTCCATTTGTATATACCATGTTTGGAACTTTTGCTTCAAGAGCGTATTGGAACTTTTTCTCCCTAAAGAAACTTTTGGATTATGTATTTTAACCAGTTTTATTGGTGCCATAGAAAACTAAAAGAGAAAAAAAAAAAATTCATGCCAGAAAATGATTATTCTGATTATTATAGCAAAAACAAAAATGGTTAAAGAATTATGGACAAACAAACCAAGAATGGTTCTTTTATGGAATCTAAAAAAGAACCTTTATTGGCATATTTATTTTTAAGAGTGAATGCCGAATTCATAGGAATTCCAACCAACAAGATGAATGTTATTCAATTTTGTATTAAAATATGAGAAAAACAAACTTATGACCACTGTGCCTGCCCCTGCCCTGACCTAAACATCAATGTCGTCAAGTCAAGTGGGTTTTTGTCATTCCTCCATATATATCTTGTATAAATTGGCATGAAATTACGTTTCTTCAGGACCATGGTTCAACACGGAAGAGTATGCAGACTACATAAAGTCCAAAGTTACAACAGTGTGAGATGAGTGCAAAACACCAACAAAGAACCCACCCCACAAAAATACCCCCAATCAATTCAGAAACATAGGGTAGGTCATAAGTGAACACCACATATTCATTGCTGATTGGCTACAACATTTGTCTGTCTGAGAAACTGCAGAAATGGAGGATGTTTAGCATGAAAGGAAATATGAGTCTAAATGAATCTACTGATGTTTTTATTCATGCTTATTTTTATGGTAGTGCTGCTTAAATGAAGAAGGGTTATTCAGAAGAAAGATTTATTTCTCACATTACAAATTCACATTACATTTCTCTCACTAGAATAACTAGATAGCAGACCAAAAAAGGTGCTATTATTTTTCCTTATGATAGTCAAACACTGTGTGATAGGGCAGGTCACATGCTTGTTTGACTTTGAATTTATATTATGGTGGTGTCTTTCTAATTTTGCTGTTGTATGATTGGTTTTATTGTACAATTGGGCAGTGGTTTCAGTGGTTAAGATGTTGGACTACTGATTGGAAGGTCGTAAGTTCAAATCCCAGCACTGCCATGCTGCTGCTGTTGGGCCCCTGAGCAAAGGCCCTTCACCCTCAACTACTCAGCTGTATAAATGAGATAACTGTAAGTTGCCAGGTATAAGGGTGTCTGCCAAATGACAGAAATGTAAATGTTTTGTTGTTGGGTATTCTGGCTGTTGTGTTTTCAGTTTATTAATGTATTTAAAGATGCTTTATGACCTAACTAAATATGATGGAACTAAACTCGACTTGGTAGTAAATCTCCATAAGCTGAACTGTGCAATTACAACATCTATGAAAGAAAAAGAAAAAAAAATGTTAATGGTTCCAAAACCTGTTGTGAGTCAAGTGACCCACCAGGGGGCTCTCTTGTCAACCTTTTAAGCAACAACTCTGACCGGATACATAGTTTAATTAGATGTTATAATCAGAACGATTTGTAAAGATATTTTGCTTACATCCAAGTTATAGCATATGCTTTTATTCTTGAATAAATCTACATATTGTACTTGTCAGTTTATCAAATAAGATAAGAGATAAGATAAGATAAGATACCTCGAATGTCACTGTACAAATGCAATGAGATATTGTTTGGAGCAAGCTAGTGGATGCTATCAAAGTAAAAGTTAAGGTAATAGATATAAAATAAAGCAGGCAAAAAATGACCATACTAATCTCTGTTTTGAGAAGGTAATCATCAACATTAGAGTACATTAGAGTTATCATTAATGCGATAACTTAGTCAATGGACAGTGGTGTGCACCATTAGCAACAAGCCACTGAGCTTGTTGCTAATGATGCACACTATTGTCCGTTGACTAGCTTGTTGCTTAGATACTTGCTGTTGTTGCTGTGCTGCAAATTCAGTCAAAAACATTGCATGAATCTAATCAGAACTCATTTTGGGGAGGGCTAGACCACCGAAGGTTTGTCTTCGTACTGGTAATTGAGTAGATAATTTTATCTGTCATTTCTGCTGAAAGATGTGAGGTACATATATTTATTGCTCCTTTTAATGTCCATTTAATGTATACAATAATTGTTTACACTGATCAGTGATTCAGATGGAGCCTTATACAGAAATGGTTACATTTTTGATTGTTGTAGTGAATTTCTTTGCTCATTTTATCTTTCTGCTTTATTTGCAGACCAAGACATGCCTTTTTCTTGCCATTGTGGAACTTGAAATAGGAAGTATCATGACAAGTTATTCGCAGCTGGACCCCAGGAGCAGATTGCTTTCACACCTGGTGTGGTCCATAACAAGTTCACTTGAAATGAGCACCAGATCAGAGTTTAGGCGGTGCAGAGATTGTTTTTCTGGGTCGAAAATATATTTTCACACTTCAGCAAACATGCCAAACTCTCAGTGCAAACAGGCTCAGGTCCAAAATAAAGGTGCAAGTGGAAGTGCTTTTAAAAAAAAAAGGTACTTCAAGGGTTCTATGGATAGTACAGGGGAGCCTGGAGCTTATCCCAAGGAACTCAGGGCACAAGATGGGGAACACCATGGATGGGGTGCCAACCCATTGCAGGACACAATCACACACATTCAACACTATGGGCAATTTGGAAATGCCAATCAGGCTACACTGCATATCCTTGGACTGGGGGAGGAAACTAGAGTACTCAGCGGAAACCCCCAAACCAGGGAGAAACATGTAATTGCAAACTCCACCCACACAGGGCGGAGGCAGGATTCAAACCCCCAATCCCAGAGATGCGAGGCAAATTGCTAACCACTAAGGGTACATTTACATGACAACGATGTACTAAAAATGGAAAAGTTTTTCCTTTGCATTTTTGAAAAGTTTTGCGTATAGACGACAACGTTGTTAAAACGATCCCCTTTCACACGGATACGCGGAAATGACTAAAAACGCTGTATTAGGCATGCCACGCCAGTAGTTGTCAATGTCACTTTGTAAAGAAACTGCACCTGCGCACGCAAACATTCACATCATCGTGTCTGCCATATTGGTCCGAGTAAGACTGCCCTATAAACAAATACAAGTTAACATGGGTGCTGTGGTTTTTCTGGATAAAAACACAATAACATTTACATTTCTCAAACGATTTCAGTGGTTTATGAGCTACATGGAGTACAAAAAAGTTCTGTCTGCAGTGACTTAGAATCTCGATAGTTCGACTTGGAAAATTATTCATCGTAATAAGGAATTGTGAAAACTCACGCTTGTCAAGCATAGATTTGGTTTATTTTCCTTGGTCAATAAATGGTGAGACGTATCTAATGTAATATAATGTAATGTATATTAAATGTGCATAAAGGTTTTTTCACTGTGGAAATAGATTTTTCGGTAACACGTTCTATGAAGCCCATGCCCATTTATAATTATTTATAAGCAAGTATTACTGCTCTATAAATACATTTATAAAGACACATAAAGACCTATACTTCATTATAATAACAGTGATAGCTACATTTATATTATTATTATAATTACTTATAAGTGATACACTTGCTTTTTCAGTGCCCATGCTCATAATGCATTATACACCAATTTATAAATATTAATTAGTCAGTCTTATGGTTCCATTAATGTATTCATAAAAATTCAGCCTGCATTTTTATAATGTTATTATATTGTCGTAATAATGACTTATTAGTAATACAGATCCATTTCTATGTCCAATAAGTTATTTTATATTGTTGTTGATAGTTGTGTGCCTTATAAAAACTTATTGTGCGTTATAATGCAATTACTAACCTTTATAAATACATCATTGATGGCTTTAAGGAAAGTGAAAGCATATGATGCAGTTTCCGTAATGCAAACGTTAAGAAATCATGAAGATGTAATTATTATGCATTCTAAATGCTTTAATTAGTCAGTCTTATGGTTCCATTAATATATTCATTAAAATGCAGCCTGCATTTTCATAATGTTGTTATATTATTGTTATAATGGCTTAGTAATGCAGATTTATTTCTATGTCCAATAAGTGATTTTTTTTTTATATTGTTGTTGATAGTTGTGTTGTGCTGCCTTATAAATACTTATTGTGAGTTATAATACAATTACTAACCTGTATGAATGCATAATTGATGGCTTTAAGGAAAGTTAAAGCATATGATGCAGTTTCCATAATGTAAATGTTAAGAAATCCTGAACATGTGCTTAATACACAAATAGAACATCACACAATACACAAAACATATATTCAAATGGCACAAAATGAAATAACAAATTGGAAAAGCATGAAACTCTTAGCTGTAAAATGTGCAATTTCACAAATAAAAGTTGAAACTTATTCATCTCATTTAGCCTTTACTGAAATCAGCACCGGAGCCCTGTTAGCACTGTCACATATGTAATATAGGCATGCAGAAGGTGCTGTTTCCACCTCCTATGATATGGACGTGGGATTTTAGGAGTAAAAAATAACTATTTACAACAAATATGAAAGTTCATAATAAAAACTAGTATATGCAAAACATGAACAAAAATGCAAAAAAACAACAACCCTGAATTAAAAAAAAATTAAGAGTCAGAGTTTAATGTGCATCATTGAGCTTGGCTGTCCTTGACATCATCCTCACTCACTGAAACAAAGATGGTCCACTATAACACACAGGAACACATCACGAGACTTTCATTTCTAAATAGACTTGCTGTACTTCTTCCTTTGAAGACAGTAACGGTGTTTTCTCCCAGCTGAGGCTTTGTCTCTCTTGGCAGAGCTTGAGGTGTTTACAATTGTCACTAGATACAGTGGCAAGAAAAGGTATGTGAACCTTTCGGAATTTCATGGTTTTCTGCATAAATTTGTCATAAAATGTGATCTGATCTTCATCTAAGTCAAGGATATTGACAAATATAATGTGTCTAAAATAATAACACACAAAAAAATTCTGATCTTTCATGTCTGTTACGAAGCGCAGATGGAGACAAGCGCGGGCGAGCGGAGAGATGGCGTGCGACTGAACACAGGACGAGAATCGACTCGGAACAGAGCAGGTAAGCTGTATATCAGGGACGTAGGCAAGAGCGTAGTGAGAGACGAGCGTGAAGTCGAGCACCAGGGAAAACACTTATAATGAAACCGGCTTGGTAATCAAACAGAGACGAGGCTGCTGAGCGGTTACTTCGCGAGCGGCTCATGCTAGGGAGGCCCTTATATAACCTTAGGTGTGTACAGGTGTTCGTAATTAGAACTCCGGCGAACTCGAGCGCGGGTATGACTGGGAAGTGTAGTCCTCCTCCGCCACGTCCCTGGGCGGCACTACACTTTGTGAGCTGCCGCGCCGATTTCGCCATGTCGTAACAATTTCTTTATTGAGAACAACCAAAAAAACCTCATAGTGCTTGTGGAAAAAGTATTTGAACCCTTGAGTTAATGACCTGAAAAAAGCTAATTGGTTCAGGTTTTAGCACATCTGGAGTCTCGTTAAGAAAATGAGTTTGAAGGTGTGGACTACAGCTACTGACTGATAAAAACCCCTCAAACTTTTGGAGTTTGCTCTGCACAAGAAGCACACGCTTATGTGAGCCATGCCGCGCAAAAAAGAGCTTTCAGAAGATCTACGATCAAGAATTGTTGATTTACATAAACCTGGCAAGGGTTACAAAGTGATCTGAAAGACTTTAGAAACAGTTAGGCAAACATTTTACAAATGGAGACACTTTGGGACTGTTGCTACTCTACCAAGTAGTGGGCGCCAAGTTAAAATGACACCAAGAGCACAACGAAGACTCATCAGTGAGGTAAAGAAACAACCCCGAATGACAGCCAAAGATTTGAAGGCATCATTGGAACTGGCTAACATCTCTGTTCATGAGTGTACAATACGTAAAACATTGAACAAGCAGGGTATCTACGGCAGGACACCACGAAGGAAGCCACTGCTTACTAAAAAGAATATTACTGCACACCTGAAGTTTGCAAAAGAGCACAGTGACACTCCACATCGGTATGGGCAAAATGTTTTGTGGACTGATGAAACTAAGATTGAACTATTTGGAAAAACCACACAGCACTACATCTGGCGTAGAAAGGGCACGGCATATCATCATGAAAACATCATCCCAACCGTAAAGTATGGTGGAGGAAACATGATTTGGGCCTGCTTTGCTGCATCAGGGCCTGGCCAGCTTGCAATCATTGAGCTGAAGATGAATTCCCAAGTATATCAGACAATTCTTCAGGATAATGTGAGAATGTCTGTACGTCAGTTGAAACTGTGTAGAAGTTGGGTGACGCAACAGGACAACAACCCAATACACTGGAGCAAATCCACAACAGAATGGCTTCAGAAAAACAAAATCTGCCTTTTGGAGGGGCCAAGTCAGAGCCCAGACCTCAACCCAATAGAGCTGCTATGGAATGACTTGAAGAGAGCCATACACATGAGACATCCAAAGAATATGACAGAGCTAAAGCAGTTCTGCCAGGAAGAATGCACTAAAATTCCTCATGAACAATGTGCAGGTCTGATCCACAGCTACAGGAAGTGCCTGGTAGAGGTTATTGCTGCCAAGGTGGGGTCAACCAGTTATTAATTCTAAGGGTTCACTTACTTTTTCCACTGCCATTTTGAATGTTGAATGAGTGTGTTCAATAAAGACATGAGGGATCAGAATTTTTTTTTGTGTTATTATTTTAGACACATTATATTTGTCTTTACCCTTGACTTAGATGAAGATCAGATCACATTTTATGACAAATTTATTCAGAAAAACATGAAATTCCAAAAGGTTCACATACTTTTTCTTGCCACTGTAGCATGGCCTCTTCTCTGGCACCTGTGACATGTCACTCAGTACGTTTACATGGACAACAATATTCTGATATTAACCAGATTAAGACAATACTCTGATTAAGAAACTACCATGTAAACAGTGATTTTTGATTACCTTAATCCATCATCCAAAATCGTATACCTACCTATTATACAGTAGGTGAAATACATGTATTTTGGTATATACTACTATATAGTACGCGGTTTGGACGCAGCCCACAGCTTCAAGCAGTCATTTCTTTGCACGTATAGCATGACAAATAATTAAATTGCACTTGAAGTTTTCGGAAAATTAAAAGTAAAACACCCAAAACTGTATATGGTACCATAACGAAGATGATCTGTATGATGATACGTGAAATTCTGGAGGGAACGTCAGATGGCATGGCGTGGGGACATAATGACATCTACCAATAATCGATCTATGTTCTATAAGATGTAAAACAGGAACATGAAAGGAGTATTCTAAAAGCAATTCATGTAAACACCTTAATCAGAATATTATCTTATTCAGAAAAATGTCAATAATGAGATTATTGCTGTCCATGTAAATGTAGTCTTTGACAGTTGTAGCCACCGCTGGCTCAGACACGCTGAACTTATGACTTCATCACTCCCAAAATCCCCAATTCTAGACCTTGTGGCTACCATTCTTTCATGGCTGGTTGTATACCCTGCATATCACTAAGAGCTGCTTCCTGGTGGGCTTCACATAAAAGAGCCAATCATAGCCAGTGGTGCATTTTAGCTTGTCATTCTGCTCTTCATCTTTGATGCTGCTCTTGTACAGGATCCAGAATATTGCCTCAAATCTGTAGAATGCCAGGACAGAGGTTGGGAATGGAAAAAAATAAAATAGCTTATTTTTTCTCCACAAAACTCAAGCTCTTGATGGTTTTATTAGGCCACAGTAAGTGACTAGGCCCAGGAATTTTCATATCTTCAGGCTAGTTACAGGACTCCATGGTGTCTACATACCCTTCTGCTTTTACTCTGCATACAGGTTTGTGTTGTTGCAGAGACTGGTCCTTTACCAAAAAAATAACTAGTACAGCTCTAGAGAAGTGTGCTGCTGGTGGCTATCAAGTTGTACCCCAGGAGAAAAGTGAAAAGTTGTATGGGAGGCATAATGATCATCCTCATTAATATTGTGCCACCTGTCCTGTTCATGTTGTGTTGTAGGTGCAGGAGCAATGGCTCTAGTAATGGCTCAAATGAGTGATGCACAAGTGACCACTCTTTGCAGGGTAGAGATTCAGTTTTGCAGTGGAAACCTCCATGTGAGGGTTTGGGGAGAAGACCTCAGAAGAAGTGTGAGGAGTATCCGGAGCATTTTCTTCTTCTCTGTAACAGATTATTATAAAAATGCAGTGCCATGCTACAATTCTTCAATTCAATCCAACTTCAATTCAAACACATTCGAAAACGGCAAACCAAAAACGCATGCTCATGCATAGAATTTCAGTCCTGTACTACACTTTGTGATGAAAGTTAAAATTTGGTGAATGCTGACCTGCGTAATCACGTGAAGACGTGTGACCAATAGATTATCGCGACATCACTGCGTGACCTTTTTTCTAAAAAAAAAAGAAGAAGAAATTAAAAAATGGAAGCACTAATTGTAGCAGTATCGAGCTATCCTTTACTTTACAACATAGCTTTGAAAGATTCTAAAAACAACTTACAAAGAGAGTCTGTCTGGTTTTTAAGGATGATGTCATAGCCTGTTCCGGTCTTATGCATACTTAGCCTATAGTGTGACCGCCCGTCATGACACTGCACACACAGAAAGCCAATCTGATAACAGACTTGCGGCGATAAAACAATTCATTTGTTTATACTGATTGAAAATATCCGATAAGTCGATTTCCATTCCGGCCGTCAGAACGGAACGCCAGTGTATTGGTAAAAAAGAGTTAAAATAGTTTTTTTTTTTTTTTGTAAATATTACTACTGGACAATAATAATATTGTCAAAAATAAAATTAATAAAATCATATTAAAGAACTGAAATGAGCTGCTCCTGAGGTCTTTGACACTCCATCAGTCCATGGAATGAGTGTGTGGAGAAGCTCTCCTCATTTACTGATAGGTCTCCTACTGCAATCAGCAGTGCCATCAAAGAGACAATCTCCCAGATGAAAATTGATGGAGAACATTTGCCAAAAGCCAGCACCTTCTGAGACACAGTGTTTCAGCCACTTGTTCTTAATGCACCTGTTCATCTCAGGCATTTCTTGATGTCAGGAATTTGTTTGTCAAGTATTTGTTTGACTAAAAAAGTTTGATGTGTTAAAAGCTATAGCTCCTCAGCCATATGCATGGAAACGCATATTTCGATTTGACATTATACTTAAAAAAAATAATGTTATGTGGAGGGAGAGGCACATTGGTGCACATACTGACAGGATGTAATACTGCGCTTAGCCAGGGAAGATACAGATGGCATCATGATAATGTCCTCCGACATCTTGGAGCAGGAGAGACGGAAAAAGCGCCATAAGAGTCCAGTGCTATCTATCGAGTTCATCAGGGAGGGAGAGAAGCCACACTCCTCCAAAAAGACCAAGAAGAGTCTCCTGCAGGAAGCACAATTATGGGAGATGGGCGTGGACCTGAGAAGGAAACCATGTTTTCCCCAAGTCGTGCAAACATCCCTAAGGCCATATATGGTCATATGTTTTGAGGAGGGAAGAAGGATTATAATGATTGAGTTGACAGTCCCATGGGAAGATGAATGCGAGGAGGCCTCAGAGAGGAAATCCACCAAGTACCAGGACCTGGTCCAGCAATGCAGAGATAAAGGGTGCAAGGCCTGGCTATTTCCAATTGAGGTTGGTTGCAGGGGTTTCCCTGCACAATTGGTGTGGAATATGCTCAAAGCTTTGAGAATTACAGGAAGGGAGATGAAATCATCTACGCACAGGTTGGGGGAGGTAGCGGAAAGAGCGTCTTATTGGCTTTGGAATCGGCTAATTAAGACTTATAAATTGGTGTATAATGCATTATGAGCATGGGCATTGAAAAAGCAAGTGTATCACTTATAAGTAATTATAACAATAATATAAATGTAGTTATAACTTTTATCATAACGAAGTATAGGTATTTATGTGTCTTTATAAATGTATTTATAGAGCAGTAATACTTGCTTATAAATAATTATAAATGAGGCTATAATTCATTATAAGCATCGGCTTCATGGAAAGTGTTACCAATTTTTCTGTCTTCGGCCCCATCTTTTCTTGTGCTTCAGGTCAGAATTCTGTTAACAAAGCTTGTTCATTATTAAATACTGAAAAAAAAAATTAATAGTGCAAATAGTGAGACACTGGCAGTCAGTCTGCTTTCTATATTTTATTAGCAATAAAAGGATACAGATATACTCCAAAACAGACAATTACAAAGATAACTATAAGATTTTGAGCACCCTACGTAGGCGTGGATGTGGGTTAATAATTTGGTGCATGTACAGTAACAAATGCATCTCCGCTGGTCGTAGCAGTGATGCAGTAAATCTACACTTTGCTAGAGAAGCGTCAATAAACTCAAAATCTTGAGCAGCCAAACACAGTCCTGTAGTTTTGAATGTCTTGCGCATCACACAAGTACTCACACGCATGCCTATAGACTGAACACATAATATGCGTGTGCATGACATCATCGTATTTACAGATTCTAGTTTTTGTACGTTTACACGGAGAAGATAACGGCATCGTTTTCAAAAACTTTCAAAAGTTTGCGTTTTCAGGCCCCAAAACGGCGTTGTCGTGTAAATAAACAGCCAAACTGCACAAAAAGTTTTCCATTTTTAGTTGAAAATGTTGTAGTGTAAATGGCCCCTAAGCCACCGTGTCTCCTCCTGTGGAAGTTGTTACTATAGAAATTATAATGTATTAATATGAGTGAATGAATAATAAACCCATGATTTACCTTGCCACTGGAATTACAGTCAGAGCTGCTGTTGTAGACTGTCTGACCAATCAGAATTGAGGGTTCAGTGGAATCATGGAAACAGTGATGTGCTATAATGTTTTTACATTCTTTAAAGATTCCCCTAGAGGACAAGGCAAAATAATAATAATAATAATAATAATAATAATAATAATAATAATAATAATAATTAAGAAAGTGTAGTGTCGTTTTATAACTTGTACCAGCAGTATCTGCCAGTTGCTGTATGAAAACTTTAGATGAAGTGTTGTAGGTTAATTTAAATACAGAAAGCACTGTACCAGAACAACACTGTGTCCTAATGAATTATTTATAAACAATTCAAAACACACACAAGAAATAGACTTTCAAAGAAAGACAAGAATAACATTCTCTCTGTGTCAAACCATTGTAATGGAATACAGCTGGTCGATTAGAGTAAACCTTATTTTTCATTGTCCCACTGAATCAATACTAATTGCATATGGAGATTCGCACTAACCACGTGCTATAAGAAATGTGTTCATCAATCTTCATGCCCTACATGAAAATAATACACACTAATGGAGGTGATCTCATTCAGCAGCAGAGATCAAGTACAAATGGGGTCAGGAGATTGAACTACTGATAGTCTCACATTGGATTTGATCTCTTCATGAGACTATGATAATGGCAGTAAATGAAATCACATAAGCATGGGCACATTTGCAGTAATTAGTTATGATAGGTCATCATTCTGGTAGGAAGTGTGTTGTGTAAGTGTGTATTAAGCAATGTTTAATGATTGATATTCTCCATAGCTCCACACAACACAAAGCACATGTGAAAATAGCAAGGAATAAAATATGTTGCAGGTTTAATACTGGTACCACCTAGTTTATTATTTTCTAATAGTAAGTGTTATTTTTCCTCTTATACCACAGCAAATACAATTTTTAGTTCATACATTTTCTTAGTTTATAGATAAATTTAAGATCGTGGCCACAGGCACTACTTTGACAATTTTAAGCCATGTGAAACAAAACAGATTTCTATCCAGCCGTCTTCTTGACGGCTAGAACAGGAGAACTAATTCTGTATTGATTGATGCCTGTTTATTTATTTATTCATGTTTCAATCATTGACGCCATAGTCCAGCTAGCGGCACATTTGTATGATCTGTATACAGTATGTGCTGAATTTAAAGGAATTTGCTGATTTGTAAACAGAAAGACACATTCGATCAGTCAATATTTCATGTAGTGATTTCCTCAAATACTCCACACTCACAAGAAAGAAGAACAGCATGTACACACATCAAGTGCACCAAAGCATATGCTGTCAACTTCAAAAAGCAACACCTTTGCTAAATTTTGACACAAGAATCACTTGAATCTTGCCGAAGTGACACCTCTCACACCTTCAGTGGCAGGGTGTGTACTCGTGTGCTGGTCCTGTCACCTCATCACACCGGCAGGCTGCTGGCCTCTCTCCAGCCTGAACATATGCCAAACTCTGGAGCCCCGGGGAACCTTCACAAGTAGGTGAGAACACCAGCTGCATTATGGGGTGCACACTGAGAGCAGGCATGTATGTGTAAAAGGGTTGCTTTTTGAAATTCTCTCTGGGTATTGGCCACATCCCGCTAGCGATCATCAGTGGCTGGTTCTGACGCAAGCCTGCTTTGTCTTATCAAACTGACGATATGTTGCCGCAGTCCTGTCAGAGCCCACAGATGGCATTGTGCAGGTATTGGAATGCACACAGACGGTCTGCCTGCGTTAAGCTTTTTGAGAAACAAAGGCACTCTTTCACACACAAACACTTATACACACTGGTAAAAGAGTAATATTTCATGCAAGGTTGCGATAAGTTTGTTCGTACAAACTGGTAGCAGCTGCTGTCATGTTTCTGCCTGATAAGATCTTGTTAATTAGGAAAAGTTTAAACTGTATTTACAGATGTGAATAATAATATATATTTATGTCTTTTCAAAGCATAAACTAGTGCAATAGTATCATTATCATATCAGCTACTTAAAAGTATTCATGATGCAGCACTGTTGAATTGACATGATTAACAGCGACACTGACAGTAGTGACAGCTGTAATTCAAAAGCAGGATTATATAATTTGTGCATGTTCCTATAACTTACAGTTTCTATAGTAACAGCACGTTCATAGGGACCTGTATGGTGGATGATCCACGTAATCTATACTTAAAAATAAACGCATTGAAAAACATGCCATATAACAAAAATAAATTATAAGTTTTGATATGGTAATGTTTTCTACAAGAAGATGTTTATTTAACATTTATGAAAGAAGTCTCCATTGTCAGTACATTTTCCACTAAAGAAAAGTCTCTAGGATGCGGTTTTAGGATGTCACGACAAGCAGCATTTTATAAAAGAAAAAAGAGAATAAGAGAATGACTGTTTATAAGTGTTACTACGTGAGTGATAACAGAAGCCAACAACATTGAATGTTGGTGTGTGTGTGAACGGGTGAATGGGACACAGTGTAAAGCGCTATATAAGTGCACAGACCATTTATCACCTGTCATTCTTTAATTGATAAATATTATTAGTGTTTACAAATTGCTGCTACATAGCACAACAGCACAGACCTGAGGAATACACAGCATCAGTGACTGGCTACATGAGCAAGTTCATAGATGATGTAACTTCCTTTAAGACTATGACCACACGTGCAAACCAGAAACCGTGGCTGAATGCTGAAGTACGCTCGCTATTGAAAACCCATAATACTGCCTTCAGGTCTGATGACAAGGCAGCTCTCTGCACAGCAAGGGCCAATCTGTCCCAGGCTATCAGAGAGACAAAGCACAACTATGCAGAAAGAATCCACAGTCACTTCCTAAACACCAAGGACACAAGGCATATGTGGCAAGGCATTCAGGCCATCACAGACTACAAAGCTACACCACTTGTCTGTGATGATGACGCCTCGCTCCCAGATGCAGTGAACGATTTCTATGCATGGAGCGAAGCACTGAACAACATGCCAGCAAGGAAGACATCACATAACAACACACTTTGTCATGAATTATTTCTTACTTAGAAGCGGAAAAAAATATAAGCAATTAGGATTTTAATTAAATGTTGATCTCTACAAACAAATTTTGTACAAAAATTGTTTTTGTCATAGAGGTGAATAGTAAATTGTTTGAAGCTGGTAATTAACATAATAATGGAAAGTTTTCCTAAAGAGCTTCAATGTGATAAATTTCCCAAGGAATATGATAAATATTTTTGTTAATAATTCTGCCGAATTTTTACAAACAGATGCCCTTGAGACATATTAGTCACAAAGGCTCACTAGCATTTTTGGCTCAACCAGAGATATGCACAGAAAGAGCTTAGCAAACGATTCATTTCCAAATGTTTGCCTGGGATCCAGTGTGCCTCCCCGAACAGTCTGTGCCATCTGCTGGAGTAATTTCTCTTCTGTGTGCTGGAAACACTTTGTTCTTCTGATACTAAATTAGCTGATATCTTCTGCTGCTTCTCCAATGGAAGTCGCATATAGACATGGCTCTGTGTTTATTAAACGAAAGTCATGTATAAGAGCGATGAAAAAAATCTTTAAGGATCCATGGAGGTTTGGTATTGATCGAGCCACACTAATAGATGTGAGCAAATAACAAATAAATGCTGAAGCAACGAGGGAATCCAGCAAAGCTCTGTTGACATTTTGTTTGATGTACCGTGGGGTCAGTTAACATTTGCCGTGAGTGTCACTTATCGACTCAAAAGCTGCATTTGTGGCTCTTGGTTTACTTGAGATGTTTGTCTGGGGTTAGAGAAGCTGTAGTGAGCTATTCGAGGGCATGTGATGGATGTGAATCCTCTGTGTCTGTATAACACTCTGTGTGGGCAGAGTTGGGAAGTAAATGTTTGAACACCTGACTAGCTGTGCACAAACAGCCATGGAGAAATCTTGGTCAGGTTGTTAATATTGACAAGATACACAATGTTAAGCTCTCCATGGCATTCATATTTTACCTCTTTGGCTTTTTCCCTCAGTATGTGTAGCATTTGCAGAAAGGTATGGTGTGGTGTGTGTGTGTATATATATATATATATATATATATATATATATATATAATATTTAAAACCACTGACAGGTGAAGTGAATAACACTGATTATGTTACCTGTCAAGGAGTGGGATATATTAGGCAGCAAGTGAACAGTGTGTGTGTGTGTGTGTGTGTGTGTGTGTGTGTGTGTGTATATATATATATATGTATATACCTCATCTCCATAGCTACAGCCTGAGACTTACAAGGTGGTCTCACCTGCCGATCTCCAGCTCGAGGTCAACGTGGTGTCCTCCTCCCCAGAGCTCCAGCATGAGGTCATCAAGGTGACCTCCCATATCAGGTTCTAGTCGAAGGCTGACGAGACGGTCTCCCAAGTCATGTTTCTGCTAGAGGTGAACGAGCTGACCTCCCACATCAAGTTCCTCTCTGAGGCCAACGAGAAGGCTTCCAAAGCCATGTTCCTGTCTGGAGTCAACAAGACGGCCTCCCAAGCCATGTTCCTGTCTGAGGTCGATGAGACGGCCTCCCAAGCCAGGTACCTGTCTGAGGTTGACGTCACGATCAACCAAGCTCTGCTCATGCTTGAGACTCACAACACGGTCATCCAAGCTTTGCTCAAGCTTGAGAATGATGACACAGCCAACCAAGCTCTACTTTCACCTGAATCTGCTTACACAGCCAACCAAGTTCAGCCTGCAGAGTCGATGGAAAACGATGCTCAGCATCACTATCCAGCTGAGGACGCCACTCAGTCTCACTGTTCAGCTGAGGACGTTTCTCTGCCTCCCATTTCAGCTAAGAGCTCCACTTTGCTTCCCTACTCAGCCTTGGATATCACTATGCCAGGCTTCTCTACATACATTGCTCTACCTTCCCACGCCGCGGAGTTCATTGCTTTGCCTTCCTGCTCAACTGAGGATGTTGCTCTGCCTTCCTGCTCAACTGAGGATGTTGTTCTGCCTCCTTGCTCCAAGGAGGACACTGCTCCACACTCAAGAAAGGCAGATGAGATGGCCCACCAAGTCAAGCCCCTGTCTAAAGCTGACAACACAATTTTCCAAGTCTGGGTCTTGCCTAACGACCCCCGCGAACTGGCCCCAGTCTCACGTCCGCTCTTCGGCAACTCGAGGAACCTGTTACTTGTTGGACAATACCTGCCTCAAAACCTCAGGGGCTATGTGAATATTTTGCCCACATGGCCAGGACTGCCGGAGGAGAGAGTGTTTGCTAGTGCTTTGGGAGAAACGCCCTTTGGGGGGGTGGGTTCTCTCATGTCACGGCAAACTAGTGACTCCACTTCCCAGAAAGCACTGCAAAATACAAACATGGCCGATGACTACAACTCCCACTGGAACATACAGACACATCACCTTCTCCCGAGAGAAGACAATCTCACCACATTACTTAAGAGACACTCGCACACTGTGTCTTTGCAAAGTATTACGCTCAGTTGCATTTTGTCTCTGTCATTACCAAACCTTGATACTGTGTTTGTTTATTCTGGTTTTGACTTTATTTATTCCATCGACCTTGATTACCTGATCGCATGATCCTTGCCTTTTTATGTACTTCAACTCTTGCCTGTAGCTTTGGATTTGTTAACATTAAACTGTCATGCCTGCTTTTGCATTATATATATACACACATGTCAAGTTCCACTTTATAACACATAACTTTATTTATGGTATTTAATGTTGTGAATTCTTTATATTTCCAGATGTTTATGACTGATGTTTACTTATTTCCCCCACTGTAAATCAATATTCCAACAGTAATACAACTGTACCTCAAATGCCAGCAGATTTTAAAGAGAGACTTTCTTTACATTTGCATAATATCCAGACTACACACTCATACCTACATCATATACAGTTATATTTACCACAGGAATGTCACGTTAATATAAATTTGTTAATTCAAATACATTAATTAACTCACACAGGAGCTTGTATGGAACGTGCACCACGCAAACTGATTACAAACATGGAATTGTTGATTTGGTGAAGTTTTCAGTGAGGAGAGGTTTATTTTTAGATGGAGTCTCCAGTGTCACAGCTTCATAACATTCAGAGCTAAAGCTGTAATTTAAAATTTTCTGCCACAATATTTTTGTCTGATTAAATTCAAGAGAGATAACAAAGAGAGTTTGGTGAGGGAACAACTGTTTATACCTTTTATAATCTAAGTGATAACACCTTATGTCACATTAAACATAAGTATAAACTGAGAAAATGTGTCATTTTTTAATAAACAAAGAAAAAAAAACTTGTGGTAAAAGAGGAATATAGGAAAAATAATGGTAACAGTAACTTTGTTTTGTGTTGGACCGCATTACACCACCCGGTCTTTGATTATTTTCCTATAACAGGATGTTCTGTCATATTTTGTTTCTTACTTCTAACATATTTGAACAGTTTTTAAATTAATTTCACCACCTTAAATTTAAGGTTAATAAATCACGGCCTCTCTGTATGTTGCCAAAAATCAATTAAAAAAAAAAAAAGGAATATTGTAATTCATACTGGTGAATCTTGAGATATTGTCATGTATTTATAGTGACTTTCTCAGAGTAAAAGCTACAAATACAAAAAGTGTACAATTATGGCTCCAACTTTGCACATGCAAATTTGCTGTTAGTGGACTCAAATTGAAAATGTACTCTACTCCATCCAGATGTGGCTAACATTCAGCAACAAAATTGACAATATCATCAACAACAAAATCTGTTATGCATCTTGCCGAAACATAATGATAAAGGAGGCTGAAAAATGATCAGTGTGTCCATCTGGGTTCAAAGAAACCAGTATGATGTCCAGCATAGTGGGCGGCTGCAATTATCCAGAATGTTTTTACATGTTTGATGAAACTGGCAGAAAGGGATGCTGGCATGGTCTAGAGGAGTGTGGCTTTATGAGTCATTGTGTGGCCTTGTTTTTTTTGCTGTTTTTTAATGAGCTCACATGGACAGCATTGATCTAGCAAGACAGCCATTGGTAGGCATGTTATCTCTGACCTACCTTTAAAAAGCCTCAGACATGGGAGGTGGTGTATTTAAATGCCAAAACTGAAAACTATAGATTAGGAAAAGTGCAGGGAGGGAAAATAATAAAAAAAAAACTAGGTGTAATAAAAAATCAGAGAAAAGCCAGTGGAAAAGCGAGTAATAGAATGAAGGCCAGATAAAGCACAGAAGATAGTGGCAGCAAAATAGAGATGGCAAAGAGATGAAGGACAAAAGAAAAAAAGGGCATAGGAATGAAGAAAAGAGAGGGTAAAATAGGAGGGGAATCTGAAGAAAGCTTCTGATGGAAGAAGCAAATGGCTTCGGCTAAGGAGGACAGACATGAAAGGGCCAAGGATTAACGTGAGTGCGGACAGTTCATCTTCATGTAGGCCAAAATGTTTGCAGAGATATGGAAGCTGGCAGCTTGTGTGTAACACTTGCCAGCAGACAGTCCACTGCCCCTCACAAGGCCCAGCTGAAGAAAGCAGTTAGAGTCCCAGATTTAATCATCACAGAGCTAGGTAAGTCCATAAAATTTTATGCGATCCCCATTTTTAACGCTCCAGAGAAGCATTTTTAAATGTATTAATTATAATTTCCAAAATAGCAGAAGTCGTAATTTATAATCTCTGCTAGGTAATAAGCTAGATTAACCCAATATCCCGTATGTAGTTTTTCATCATTTATGGAAGGAGTCTCCAGTGTCAACACTTGGTAACAATCAGAGGTAAAGCTGCTCCAACATGGGAAATTCTTCTTGATTTTGTGCTTCACAATTTCTCAGGATTACAGTACACGAATGGTGTATTTAATAAAACTGTAATCCTTAGCAAATGAATGTGATATTAGCGGAATAAAACACTCAGGACCTGCTGGAAAATATTGGAAAATAATCTACTTTCACCATGTGAATGTGCATGTGTGCAGCAACTACCTGAGCAGCTTTGTTCACGTATTTGGTTGTGTATCTTATGTACATCTATAGGATTATAAGCAAACAGAGTCTACTACATATCACGCCAGAAGCAAAACATCTCTGTCCATCTGGTTTCCAAGTCAAACTGTAATGTTTAGCTAGTTCATGCATGCCAACGTTAAACAGACTGATGAGCTCTGTTTCTCTTTAAAACTGTTTGCCATCTGCGTGATTATTGTCATGATCTGCATCTCAAATCAAAACCCTCACCATACATTCCAAATTATTTACTAATCGAGAAAATCCAGAAAACTAGTACTTAAAACAAAACTTTCAGTAGGTTTGAGAGGTTGTTTTTTAAACTTTAAACACACGATTAGTGTGATATTCAAATTCTTTATATCATATTTGTAACTGTTTTTGTATTTAATCAGCATTACTTGGTGTGTGTTTGACAAATTTCAGTTTTCCCTTCTGGGAGTCTCCAAATTCTCAGCAGTTATCAAAAAATCTCAACATTCTCCACCTATTTTGGATATGATGTAATTTAGTCAGTCAGTGCCTCCAGGATTTAATGCAAAATCAAGCAAACTCTGCAAGAAGCTTGCAATTTTTCAAAATTAGTGCAGATTTTCTGCAGATTTAGTCCAAGATGTGTCGTGTGACATCATCACAGTGGACATTCAGCCAAAGCCCTTGCACTGAACATTAGTAAAGCTAAAAGATCTCATTCACCAACAAACATCAATGCAAAACAATATCCAGATGTTTTACATGAAAGTGAAGGCAAACTGTTTTTCACACCATGCAACATTGTCATAGAACATACAAGAAAATGAAATCTGGTGAGCCATTTTGCTTCAGCTAGATTAATGGCTGCTGTGCCTCAAATGCCATGGCAAAAGAGTACAGACAAACATAAAAGTACATAAAATAAACAATAGGCACTGTTTTTTTTTCTTCATTTTATGTTAATGAATTTCCATCCATATTCTATACCACTTTATCCTTTTCAGGGTCACGGGGAAACCTGGAGCCTATCCCAGGGAGCATTGGCACAAGGTGGGGTACACCCTGGACAGGGTGCCAATCCATCACAGGGCACACAACCACATATACATTCATACACTACAGACAATTTGGACATGCAAATCAGCCTACCATGCATGTCTTTGGACTGGGGGAGGAAACCGCCGCAGCACGGGGGAACATGCAAACTCCGCACACACAGGGCCACGGTGGGAATCGAACCCCAGACCCTGGAGGTGTGAGGCGAACGTGCTAACCACTAAGCCACCGTGCACCCCTTAATGAATTTCACTGATTTTTATTTGGTGCTAAATTTGAATTAACACGTTAATTCAGTTTTCAGTTCAGTATTCAGTATTCAGTATTCTCTTTTTATATATTAGAGAGCCCAGTGGTTCTTGAATTCAGAAATGCAATTGAAATGTATACTGAATGTTGTCTGTAGTAAACTATTTAATTAAAGAAAGTGATTATATTTGTACCCCATCCAGGGTGTCCCCCGCCTTGTGCCACATGTTCCCTGGGATAGGCTCTAGGTTCCCCACAACCCAGTAAGGATAAGCAGTACAAATGGTTGGATGGATTACATATGTGTCTTCACTGGTAGTAATTTAAAAGAAGAATCTTGTGCTTGCAAGTTTGCCAATTCAAGTAGTTTTTCGCAAAAAACATAAACACACAAAAAAGCCGCAGCAAAATCAAGCATTTTTGGCTGCAACAATCACAATAAAACTCTGCGAAATCCTATTATCACAGGCAGTGTACAGAAGAAGAATCCAGGAGATATTTCCACGTAAACTCTACATTTTAGACAAAAGCCATTCATCATGATTGGCAGCAATCAGCATGCATTACCAATTTATTAATCACCAAATTGTACAATCGATTTTTCCATGGCAATATGTACACACATTTTAAACTCTGTTTTGTATTCTTTGTTAACCAGAATAAAATCCCAATAAATTACAGTGACTTTTGTCCAAAACATCATGTTTCTCTGGAAACTTTGTGTACTTTGCTTTAACTTTTACTCTATCTACTAAATACATGTGTACATTTAACCATGCAAACAAAACTAGAAAAACATTATGTACAATGCTTTTGCAAATCCAAGATATCCTTCTTTATCTCTCCATTTGCAGGAACATTTTCTGGCTTGTTGCCGCTGTCGATCGCTCCAGCAAACACAGAAATGCTAATACACAGAAATGATTTAAAGCCTGTGGTCAAACCCTTTGTATTGTGAATATTATGTGTTGCACCTCAGTGGTGAAGCATCACCATGCTATTTTTATCCTGTAAAGTTTTCTCTTTTTTGGCCATTTTCTTTAAATTAATATAATTGTGCTTTTCACGTCCATGGCTCACATGATGCCAATTCTGGTAAATAAACAAGACAATGGATACCATCAGCTACTTCTGGCTGGTCAGACAAATGACTTTAATTGTAAAATGATTTGTTTCTCTCTCTTTGGTTTCTTCTTTAAATGTTTCAGGGATTCACTGAGCATGGATAAAAGAAAACATGTTCACATGACTGTAAATTCTTTCGCATTCTGGAACTGTGGAAGAATAAGCATACATACTTTTTGTAGAAAATCTGTGACAATTGTTACAGAATAAACAAAATTTAGACAAAGACAACCTGAGTAAAGACAAAATACAGTTTTTAAATGATCATTTCACGTATTAAAGAAAAAAACACCAATCCATTCCAACACCAATTGGCCCTGTGTGAAAAAGTATTTGCCTACTTTGTCACTCAATCAAGCAGTTAACCAAATTTAATTGATAATTATTTTAACAGCATCATCATCATCATCATCATCATCATCATCATCTTATTATTATTATTATTATTATTATTATTATTATTATTATTATGTTTGCCAATGAATAATTATGAATTATTAGCATATTTTGTCTCTAGCTGTCTGCATGGCCATGAGTGCAAAGCTCTATTTTGCCCCCTAGTGGAATAACAGAGACTAGCTCTGTCAATTTTCATTTAGAAGACAAATTACAAATTCAGACACTTTATCGAGACAGTATGTTTGACACCCCTGCTTTAAAACTTCTGGATGGCAGGGTATATACATACTGAGTGGTAAAAAATAATTGAACCTGTAAAATATATCCACCTCTCCCTTGAGCGAACAGGAAATTAATGAGCAGCGTATCTCCCTGCTTTCATTTATATGATGGGAGGAAAACATTTGTGAATCATAGCATCCTCAATGCTAGTTGGAGATGCATAAATCTGCTGGCGAGTGCATGACACAAAATTAATTGTTCTGACTCAAGACTGATGACTTCGATGAAGATTCACGCAGTGGGGCTAATTTCAGTGCGGTATCAACAACAACCTCTGCTGAATTCAAAAGGGTTCTCACACAGCAAGGACTTGAAATGCATTATATATGCTCTGGTAGATTTAATTGAAACTGAAAATGTTATGTTCCACTCTAGTGCTTCCCTAATAAGCACACAATTGCCGACCGATGTTGTGGCACTTTCACAGGCTCCCTTTCCCCTGACCTTATTTGGTCCAGTGCTTGGACTCTCTACCTGCATGAACTCACAGGAGAATAAAGAAGCTAACACCCAAGACTATTTATAGACCCTTTACCCTCTTCTGACAGTGCAATTCATCAGTAAACTGTGAAAGCATTCACTGTAGTGGCAGGTATAATAATCTTTTTGTTTGTTTGTTTCAAAAAGACAAAAACGTGTAATCTTGAGATCATTAAAATGAGATCATGTTCGCTGGCTGCAGTGGGAAATAGAGGCTAATAGCAGTAATTGCCAGATATTTACAAGTATTGTTACAGTTCCATGAGCAGTTGTGTACAATGTACAGTATAAACACTCTAAAATATGAATGCTTATGCCTCAGAAAGGATGAAGGCAGTTTAAAGTGGTGGAAGTGGAGTCATCATTGTTGTTTAACCAGCTTCCCTAAATATCTGGGACACTCTAATAAATAATCCGGTTTTAAAAATGAAAAAATCTTTACTCCAGGCTCACAATCTTCCCCCATTAGCAACCCAATATGATTAATTAATGATTCCAAAAACCAAAATGTGCCTGCCCCAAGCATAGTCTGACCTTATGGTTCCTAACAAACTCCATTATAATTATGATAAATAATGCAACCTTCTGTTGGATGGACATTATTTCTATTGATTGTTTCTGCCCTGCTTTCTTTGTAACCACTTGTAGTTATCATTTATAATGAGTTTGCTGTTCAGCTCTATTGCCCGCAGAGGCACATAAGTGCTACATTAAAATGCTGAAATTCTCTCAGCTACTCACAGACCTGCTGTGCAGCCCCTTCTGCGAGATTAGTAAGTCAGAGTCAGAGGCATCGCATGGAGCGGGGTTTGGGGTGATCTCAGGTTTAAACCACTCTGAAATATTTCTTGACAGTTCCAAATGCATACTTGTGGAAGTTTAACATAAAACACACACTGTACACTCACCTGCGCCTGCACATTCATAATTAGCCAATTATGTGGCACCAGCGTAGCACAAAAAAATTATGCAGATACATGTCAAGAGCTTCAGTTACTGTTCACATCATAGAAAATAGAAGTACTAGAGGTCTAATGAGTTTTAGGTCTAAGGAGTTTTCCTCTTGCATCTTCCTCTATTATTAGCATGTTTATTCATTTAGTTCATTTTCAGTAACCACTTTATCCTGACCATGATATTTTTGGGGGTGGGGGGAAACTGGAGAACCCTGAGGAAACCCAAGTAGACACAAGGAGAACAAGCGAATCTCCATACAGAAACTAACCTGAACTCAGAATTGAACTGAGAGCCCAGGCCCATGCCACCTTACTAGTATGCTTTTCTAATTATTTTCACTGGAACCGCCATAAAGGTATTTTACCGTATATCATCTGCCTATTAACATTATCAACTGACTGTCGATTGTGTCTTTAATAATAAATGGTTAATGGTAAACGGCACACTTATATAGTGCTATACACTGGTTCTCAATCACACACACCAATGGTAGCAGAGCTACCATGCAAGGCACTAACTTGCCATCAGGAGCAACTTGGCATTCACTGTCTTGCCCAAAGACACTTTGGCATGTGGAGTCATGTGGGCCAGGAATTGAACCACCAACCCTACGATTAGTGGACAACCCACTCTACCACCTGAGCCACAGCCACACATCATAATAAAATGACAAATACTGAATACTACCACCAACTGTACTATTGTCTTGCAGTTACTCAAAATGCATGAGCATGTCACACTTTAATTAAATTGTACAGACCATGCTGTGATTTTATTTATCATATTTCCTCATCTCCCCACAAATTAATTCCTATCTCCACCATTGGTAAGAGTGATTTTATTTATAAGAGCCACAAATTAAGCTTTTTGTGTTTATCAGTATTTGAAGATCCTAAAAATCCAATCCATGGACCGTTGAAGGAATCAATGAAATATCAGGTCATGGCATCTTATGTGCAGTGACCTTGACAGATTGACTGATCATGTGCTACAGATTCATAATGTATAACATTATGACAAGTTTCATGAATGACTTCTAACAGCTTTTTAAATATGTGTGAATATTGCCATGCAAAATCTATTTTACAATTCATTTGGTGATTAATAAACTGCTAATGCATACTGATTGCAGCCAGTCATAATGACTGTGCACTTTAAATAACACAATGAAGAAGCCCATGACAGGTTGAGACTAACGTGAGAAATGATCCAGAATTAGGTTTAATCAATATTGCTTTTAGTGCTCTTTAAACCTGTCTGGTGTCTGTTCACATTTTAAATCATTCCAGCACTTGCCATTGTTATTATTGTCTGACTACTTCAATTACAAAATGTGAGGAACAATTATATAAGAAATTATGTAGTGACCAAGGAAAGTGAGAACAAATCAAAACTATTTGATATTCTTAACAGTGAAGAAGCTTTGCTCGCACATGGCATTTCAATGAAAAGTAGATGTTTAATCACCCCAAAGTGTTTTATTCTTCTTGCACCACACAACACTAACATTTTCTTTTAGTGAACAAAAACTTCATGGGGTGGAGTCAGAAATGATCCAGCTCCTCCTACATGACTGAAGTCAAACCAAATATCCAAGGGGTAGAGTATGTTTCAGGCTGGATAAGCATGTTTGGGTAAGGGGTTAAAGTTAGGCTTATAGGAGGAGTTGGATCAGATCCAGCTCCAACACCTGGAATTTTGGTACTGCAGTAAGGACTATCTCCCATTGGCTATTGGCCAAGGAGGGCTGTCGCATTGTCTGGATTCCAACTCATGATCCCTCATAGATATTACACACTTTTTTTATGTGGAGCTTATGTAGCGTGTCCACCACACAAGTCATTATGTAAGTGGTTAGCATAGAAACAATAAATTGTTAGAACAGAGACGTTAATAGAAACATGTAATTTCCCTTGCAGCTGTAACTGGATATACTGATCAGTCATAAAATTAAAACCACTGACAGCTGGTGAATAACATTCATTATCTCCTATAAATAACACCTGTCCAGGGGTGGGATAGATTAAGCAGCAAGTGAACAGTCAGTTCTGGAAGTTGGTGTTGACTCTGACAGAGGCCAAATTGTGATGGCTAGATGACTGGGTCAGAGCATCTCTAAAACGCCAGGTCTTGTGGAATGTTCACACAAGAAACGTCTCATGATGGGTAAAAGCAAAGAGCTCTCCCAAGACCCTCGCTACCATGTGTTGCAAAACATATTGATGGAATTGGATACAAACGTAATTCAACACTTCTGAATCTTCCAGTAAGTGCCATTGGGACCATTATCCGCAAGTGGAAGCAACATCACTCCGTCATCAACCGGCCATGCACAGGAGCTCCTCACAAGATTTCTGACCAGGGAGTCGGAAGAGTAGTCAGAAGAGTAGCCCAAGAGCCAAGCACCACTCAGAAAGAGCTCCAGTAACACTTGGAGGCGGCAGGTACCATCGTCACAGAGAAAACAACAGGCGATGCACTCCACTGCACACGCTCACCCCTCAAGACTCCATTACTAAAGAAAAGGCATGCCGAAGCTCATTTAAAGTTTAAAGCCTATGAAATACTGGGAGAGTGTAGTCTGGTCAGACGAAAGCAAAATACATTTTTTTTGGCTGTCATACTACACACCATGTTTGGAGAAGAAATGGCACAGCACAACACTTTTCATTCCGCTTTATTACACACAAGTTTATTTATGGACTTTAATGTTTGGATTTCTTTATATGGATTCCTTTACATGGTTTTTTTGAGTTAATACTAATGTCTGGTGAAAATTTCATGCGAACAGCCTCATTGGAAATATATTTACTGAAAATGTTGACACGTTCAATACTTATTTCCCCCACTGTAAATATATATATATATATATATATATATATATATATATATATATATATATATATATATATATATATATATATATAGTTGTATGTATTTACTTATAATAGATCCAAACACACACATTTACCCCATTTGATTATATTTTTGACAGCCTTTTATCAAACCCCACTGTTCCCACTGACACCACAGTTAAACATAAAGCAGTATTTTTGCACTTGTTATATTCACTGAGGGCATGGCTGGTGTTGCCTGCATGGCATGTCCTGTGCAATGATGGGTGAAGGACATCACATGCAGTCAGCTGGCATGTCAGTCTTTCAGTAGGAATTTCACTGTGTTCTGCCTACATCATGCCCTACTCTCCAGCAGTGCACAGTAATCACTGGAAACACCTAACACGCTGTGCCTATGAAAACAAAATTAGCTTTGCCCTGATTACAGAGAGCCACTGCAGTGCCTTATGTGCATGCCTGTAAATCATTTTGGGTAAGCTGACATTCAGTGTTACCGCCTGCAAATCAAACATAATTTTAAAATCATAGTCATGCTATTATTTTAAATAATAATAAAATAAGTTATGTAATGAACAAAAACATGATCATGTTTCATAAGAAATAACAACAGATTTTATATACATGTGATTAGCAGAAATTAACATCTGGGTTCCATTAATTTCCCCTGGCCATTTTTATTGTTGTTCTCATCATGGATTTCCTATCATGTGAGATCATTTTCCACCGTTTATGTGATAAATTATCAATCAAACAAATAGAAATGATTTAGGTGGAAAAAAGTTACAATTTATTAAAATATTACAATAACCTTGTTGCACAAATGTACACACCCCTTTATAATGGGGCATGTGACTGAGTTCTGAATTAACCGATGACATTCAAACTCATGTTCAAAGGTAATTATCCTACACCTATCATTAATGAAGTGATTAACTGATTAAATGTAAATAAAGATTGGCTGTTTCTGTAGGATTTTCATACCTCTACTTGGTTTCATCTGACTGCTGAAGCCATGGTACACAAACAATTTACAAAGCATCTACAGGATCTCATTGTTGAAAGGTATCAATTTGGAGAGGGGTACAAAAGAATTTCCAAAATTGAGAAAATGAGGAACCACAGTCATTACCAAGAACAGGATGTACCTCCAAATTAGAGGAAAGAACAAGATGAACATTTATCAGCGAGGCTGCCAAAAGACCTACAGTACAGCATCATTAAAGTAGCTGCAGGAATATCTGGCAAGTATTGGTAATTCCCTGCATGTGGCAACAATGTCTCCTACTCTTCATGTCTGAGCAATGGTGTACAGAGGCTAGATGCAAGCCCATTCCCATGTAAAAAATAAATATATAAATAAACAAAAATAATAATCCATGTCTGCCTAAATGACGGTCTGATTAGACCAAGGTAGAACTTTTTGGGAATACTTCTAAAATAAATCTTTGGTGCTAAAACAAGACAGCTTGCCATGGTGAAGCATGATGGTGGCAGCATCATGCTAGAGGGCTGCTTCTCTTCATCTGGGAATGGGGTTCTAGTCAAGATACAGACAGTCATGGATACCTCCACATACCAATCTATTTTGCCATAAAACCTACAGGCCTTCAGATTATACATCCGAAGATGAAGAAAAATGCCACCTTCCAATGAACTCCAGACCGATCTTAAGCAATTAACAAACAAGGTCATTTACACGATATAAGTGAGATGGACTGGGAAATACTGTCAGATGTTACTTTGACTGAAAATAACCAAAAATTACAAAAATTGGTTTTCACCATTTTTTTTTCTTCTATCTATAACATTCTTTGACACCTCAACTTTTAGAAACCACGAATATATTTTAGGTTTTTATTCATGCTACAGTCCCATCTTTTTCTCCTGCATAGAGAATGTTCCGCCAGGAACCAAATAAAATGGTAAAAACAGCCAGTCTGTCCAAAGATATCAAAAACATTTTTGTGTGATTCTCACAATTTGATGAAATTTATTTTGAATCATTACATGCCATAGAAAAATAGATATAAGCTTCATCAATTCAGTTTGTAATCAGATATACATTATTGTCAAAAGAGAAAAGAGCGCTTACACACACTGTACTGATGACAGCAGACAACGTTTTAAAATGTTAAATGTCCTAATAATAATAATAATAATAATAATAATAATAATAATAATAATAATAATAATACATTCATGACGGATCTGACTGAGTGACATGGCGATGATTTTCTCAATGAATAGAGATCGATTACGAGGCTGATTGAGGTGAGTGACTTTTTCCTCAGAAGATGAGACAGAGACTCATGTGGATGATGCTGATAACCAAAGTGATCATTTATTTCCCATTGTTTAAAATTTGTCAGGAATGTTGTGTTTACAAAAGTAGATTAGGTTATAATTTTGCTTTGTATAAAGAACCAAGGCAGTGTTATAACAAGGAATTATTTGTTTGAATAACTGCTTTTATCTTCAGTTAGTACAAGTTTAACGGTTACATTAACACATGTCCAATTTCATTGCATCTCCAGACTGAAATACCTGAGCAAAGACACACACCAGGTTAAAGTGCACTGCTGAAAGAGAAGTCCTGTAGAGGCTCAAGAGAAGAAACTCAAACACATACTCCTGAGTTGCCATAGAAACTCATTTCTTCCTCTCTGACAGAACAAAGAAAATCAATTATCCATCACATTGTGATAATGTGTGTAATCTGACAATGTGCTCACATGACAATGTGCTCACATTCGGTAAACGACCTTATAAAACCAGGGCCATAGCAGATTTCAGGTTGCCGTGGTAACATCTTTCCTGTGACAAACGCCTATGATGCACACATTCATTATGTTTATTCTACCTGTCACTTTTGGTGCCATTTAGCCCTTGTAACTCTTGGAACTTTTTTTGTTCAACACAGAATCCAAAAATCATTCAGAAAAAGTTACTGCATCTCAAGCAACATCTCATCCAAGTACCTAAAGTTTCACTCAGCGTCCACTTTGCATTGTACATAAGAAGACTCTTAGCCAAGAAAAATCATGGTAACACACGTCCTTGAGTAGTATATTGCTTTAATAAAAGACAAAAATTATATGATAAAATCTAATGCTTTAAAGAAGTATTTTATATATATATATATATATGTATATATATATATATATATATATATATATATATATATATATATATATATATATATATATATATATATGTAATAATTTGTACGCCACACAAAGTATTCTGTTAACAATAAGCTTTGGTTGTTAAACAACATAATGGATAAAGAACAGAGCAATAATTTATTTGATGAGGTCACACAGCTCAGCCAATCAGATTTTAGAATTATAAACTAACACTTATGCTAGCATTATGTATGGTCTCCTAAATGGTTTTTTTTTTTTTTTTTTTTTTGCATTTCTCTGCTTCACACGGATACCTTTGTATCATTTTATAGCACAAAGAACCTTCCTTTCCACATGGTAAGCTACTGTGATTGCCTTGCTTGGACTGAGGCCTATACCATGAAGTCGGTTTAGGTGGCTTGCCAGGTAAGTTTCAGTTTAGTTTGTGCCAACCTTTGGTTTTAGGTACCATAGAAATGGCTCAGCTTTTACATTTGTTCATCGCCAAAGTAACTTACGCTCCACAGCTAACCTGCTCTGGGGCAGGTTATGTTCCGGGTAAGAGAACTCAAACCCAACTCGGACCAATCAGATGTGAGCAAAATGACATAGAAGTGACGCATATTAAAATTCTGATATGCCGAAGTCACCCACTTACCGAACTGTGAACTGTATGTGTTGCTTTGCGGCTCTTTGTGAGTGGTACATATTTGCATGCGGTGAGATTATTACTGTCCTAATACAGTGGGGGAAATAGGTATTGAATGCATTAACATTTTTTTCAGTAAATATATTTCCAATGAGGCTATTCACATGAAAATTTCACGAGACTTTGGTATTAACTCAAGAAATCCACACATATAAAGAAATCCAAACATTAAAGATGAGATGTTTCTTGTGTGACACCTTGGTGATGAAAAACCTTGTTATAGACTGTCAGTTTACTAACCCAACTGATATTAATTTGCACAGATAGGGGGTATAATTACTTACGGATTTCAGCTGGTTCGTTGCCTTACCTTGCCTTGAAGAACTGCTTTCTCTTAGCGTGTTCAATACTTTTTTCCCGTGTCATTACACTTTAGTACACATAACTTTATTTATGGACTTCAATATTGTTAATTCTTTATATTTCCAGATTTCTTGAGTTAATACTGATGTCTGGTGAAAATTTCATGTGAATAACCTCATTGGAAATATATTTACTGAAAAAAATGTTGACGCGTTCAATACTTATTTTCCCCCACTGTACATTTTCACAAATTGATATTTATGTTTTAAATATTTAATTAAAACAATTTCCATTTATATTAAATAAAATCACATGAAATATGTTGGGGTTATAAGTTTTTAATCTGTTTATTCTCATTGTGAGCCTATAAAAGTAAACTTAGGTATTTACACAGCATCATCAGCAATGTTCCGCCAGTAATGCTCCCAAGCTTTGGCAGCCGTAACGGTGTTGCTTTTTTGTGATTAGTGTAGATGTAAATTCCTCATATTTCCGCGAAATAATTTCTTGCTTTTCAACCGGAAGTATGCCGCTTTTTCCATAATGACAACATGGAGTAGTCCATTGCAACAGTGACGTGGGGGGAAGGTAGGGATACATTGATAGTAATGAAAATAAGCAGTACAATAGGAAATAGCAGCCATTTTAAGAAGAAAGTATCCATTATTTGTCACATATACAGTACATTACAGTACAGCATTACATTACAGGGTCAGCCATGGTACGGCACACCTGGAGCAGAGAGGGTTAAGGGCCTTGCTAAGGGCTCAACAGTCTCAGCTTGGCAGTGTCAGGGCTTGAACCCCCTGACTGTGTGTGTGTGTGTGTGTGTGTGTGTGTGTGATTTCAACACATATAGAATCTATATATGTGACCCATGGCCTTTGCCTAGTGCAACAAATTAAATCTGAAATTATTCTTTGAAATTCAGTTTAATAGTTGGGTAAAAACTCTGCACTTTAAAATTGACTATGTGACTCAATATTACAATATCACTAAATATAATCTTCAGGAAATTCAGATGCAACTTCCACGTGACTTCCAAATATTCCTTATGGATAAATGTGTTCAGGAGTTGATTGAATGCTACCAAGTATAATGTACATTTTTCCTAAGCTGTAATGGACCATTCATGGAAAAGTATGTTTCAAACATGGTAAATGGATTCACGGATTTATTCAAACATAAGATTTTGAAAGTATCTTTTGGCTTTTTTTTTATTATTTTTTTTTAATCAAATTATTTAATTTCCTCAATTCAGTCTTTGTGAACAAAATCTGAAAACAGAAAGCTGAAATCTTTAATTATGAGAAAACCTTATTACTCTGCTAATCTACTGCACACTATTGTTACTTTGCCTAAAAGGAGCAGATACATACAGTACCTTTTAGACAGATTGCGACTGGTTTTAGTGCATCTATGTTTTTTTTTTGTTTTTTTTTTTTTTAGGATGATGGAGATTTAAGTTTTGAATACTCTTGCTAATGAGTGAGATTTGAAAAAGCAGTTCTCTCTTAAGGGCTGGAACTGCAACACTGCACCTGTCAAGCACAGCTAGGAGTGGAGGATAGTAAGACTAATTACACTGCTGGTGTGATTAAATCACAGCTGTGTGGCATTTGCTTTCATGAGCAACGAGGAAACAAAATATTTAAGTTTTAGTTCAACAATCTTGTAAGAGGAGAGTGAAGATGTGACCAAACAAGGTCTCTAACAGGTAGGCTACTGGCCTCAGGGACCGTGTTTTTCTGATTGGCTATTTATCCATGTGACAGTGGTTCTTTCTCAACACAGACAGTCAGCCAAATAAAGTTCTCTAACTAGCAGGTGCTCTTTTACTGGAGCCTATCAGAAGCCACAAAGCTCCTACAATGGCATGGCATCATAACAGTGATGAATAGTGTCATGGGTTTTGAATAACACTGTTGTAAACGCTAATAAGAAATGGGTTGCTCAAGGTAAAATAAAATGCTTCAAATCCTAGGCATAAGCACATTCTACAAATTAAACATGTATTTAACGGAGACTGTGACAGTTTCAGGTTCATTGTTTTATTAAAACGGTAAAACAAAAACAAAGGTAAGGCAAGATGAAAATCTGTAAAGAGGAAGTAATCAGGCAGTGTACAGTCATAAATTGCAACCAGGGCTAAAGACTAGTGATGCGTCATTCATGAACGATTCATTCATTTTGAACGACTCTTTAATATTACTCTGGAACGTAATAATATCACTCCGCAACGAGTTGTCTCAGAGAGTGATTCATTCATTTTGTGTTGACCGCGAATGCGCTGCAACACCCCCATAGGTTCTGTACTGGAAAGAAATGATTATTTCACCTCTCGAGTCTTTGGGTTCGAGCCGTTCATTCATCAGGTCACAGCATCACTGCGTTCAGCCTATTGAGCTGTGACGTGATGGACGAAGGACTCGAACCTGAAGACTTGAGAGATGAATTCAATATAAGAATTCAGTTAGGATTCAGTTTAAGATTCTGATGTTTGTTTTTAAAACTCTTAATGATCAAGCTCCTTCCTATCTCAAAGATCTTCTTACACCACATTCATCGAACAGACTTCTAAGATTTTCTGATAGGTTTCTTTTGCATGTCCCTCGTTCCCAATTAAAAACAAAGGGGGATAGATGTTTTTCAGTTGCTGCCCCTCGTGTATGGAATCAATTGCCACTGGACATTGGCCTTGCACCTTCTATTACCACTTTTAAAAAGAGGCTTAAAACATCTCTCTTCTCCCAGGCGTTTTAATCTAATTTTTACTAGTTTTTACTATTGTCTATTGTCTGTTTTTATTTGGTTTTATTCTGTTTTCTATTTTTACTTTCCTTACTCTGTTCAGCACTTTGGTCACTTTGGTGTGAAACGTGCTATATAAATAAAATTTACTTACTAAAATTTAGAGAGGTGAACTAATCATTTCTGTTTCCAGGGAACAAGTGTGACAAAAGAAGGACTCGGATCGGAAGGTGAGGTGAACTAACAGAACTAAGCTATTAATGAATCATTTCCGTTTCTCATAATTTGGCCTTGGCTGCATTAGCCTATAGTTTATTTTTTATTCCAAACGTGATCAACGTTTGTGTAAGTACTAGATGTGTTGGGGAATTTAACATTTGAATTATATTCCACTGAAATGAATGAAATGACTCGAAAAAAGATTTGCTCATTTTGCTGAACGAGATTTAAAGATCTGACTCAGCAAAATGATCCAAACTTCTCATCAGTACTACAGACAAAGACATATATATATATATATATATATATATATATATATATATATATATATATATATATATATATATATATATATATATATATAATGCTATCTGTCTATGTACTGGGTTTAAAGTCAAGTGCTTGCGTTAAAGGAGGTGGTCTAGACATTATTCAGTCTCGGTCATCTCTATTCAAGAAAATTTGGCAACTTCGCTGGCAGAAACTACATGCATAAAGGGCTCACAGAAAATCAACTTACTGTAAGTACCTACATGTACTCCATGTACATATTGACGTAACATTTGAACTTAAGTCAGCAGGTCTGAATATGCCATTTTGTATTATTAGTGGATGCATGATCATTTCACAGTGAAATAATCCACACTTACTACACAATTTTCCTGCTTTTTTAGTTGCAGTTTCCTTGCTACAGCTGGTTTCTGTGCCCATGTGAGTGTCCATACAGTACATTTGACCTGTTTGCCTTTCAGCAGTCAGTAAAAAGCATGTGGAGCATTACAGCTGTTCAGTAATACTGTCTGCCTTGCATAGAGGATTGAAAACTTTTTCCAGCTGTGCAATACTTACTGTGTGCAGATCTTGCTCATTTATCTTTGTTTATCTAATATGTTTCTTTTAAATCTAAATTTGTGATTCAAGAGTTGTGAACATTGTGTAGCACAAGGAGTAAAATTCTTGTGTCTCAACACCTCAATACATCAGTATACATTGGGGAAAAATATTTGCATATATAGTAAATAAAATAGACAGGAGATACAAGATGCACTAAAACATTTTTTTTGCACAAAATCCCTTGGATAGAAACCTGGCTTATGATAAAACACTGTTCAAAAAGCAGCTGGTTTCGCTGCTTAGACTGAGCTGAGAACTGTCCTGGAATTGTGGCCTAATATTTTTAATGATTCTTCTTGATTTGCATCCCTCTGTCTGAGATTCCCAGTGAGTTAACCACTCATGTAGAACAGTGGGAAGGAAAGAAAGGGCAAAATAGAAATGAGACAGCCTTGCCATTTTGTTTTATTTTCATCTTCTTGTACAATATGCATGCTCAAACTTTTGGATACAGTGTCATAGATGGGTTTGTCTTTATTAAACTGAAGCAGTAAAATAACAAGAATTATACAGAATTGTGACCCAAAAAAAGTGTTCCAAATTCAAAAAAATGTAACAAATCCCTGTGATCATAGTGTCATAAGGTAACCTACCAGTGACACTTTTACAACAGTTTTGAAGGAGCTCTAACATATGCTGAGTACTGTATGTGTAGGCTGCTCTTCTTTTACTCTTTGATCCTGTAAATCTCAAACCCTCCTCAATTGGGTTTAAGTACGCTGACTGTATAGGCTGCTGCATGTCATCTGCTGCAGCATGCCACTACTCTTGGGGTAATTGTCTTGTTGCAAAACAAAATGATGGTCCAATTAATCATGGACCAAATGGGACGGTGTGTCACTGCATTATGCTGTGCTAGCCATGACGGTTAAGTGTGCCTTCAATTCTAAGTAAACCACAGAGAGTATAACTAGCAAGGCAGCCCCAAACTATCACTCATCCTCTCCCGTGGTTCATTAGGCATGACAATTACAAATACATATAAATATATTAAATACTAGTTAGTGTATTTAAGCCAATCATCTGTGTAGTGACAAGGTAGGCTGGGTATAAATAACCTCATTTGGAAGAATCTCTGAACACTGAAATAAAACTACTTTAAATTTCAAGTAGGTCATTTCAAAACAAAGACAGATGCATGGTTTTCAATGCAAAGAATGAACAATGGTGTTCAAATTTCATTTTAAATAATTCAGTGGCTTTTAACATTCAACTCAGTGTGTCTCTTTTTTGCTTGCATAAAATCCAACCCATATCTACAAATAAAGCACTACTGACGGACACAAATGAGAAGACGAGATGTTATTGAGCCATGAAACATGAGCAGCTGACTGTTAGAAATCCATCAAATTAGTCTAAATTTGATTCCAGCGACAGTCACTTTAACACACAGAGTAGTTGAAAAGATACATGATGTTATAATCCCGTGCGTGTATATGATTTTCTGTACTTTTTCTCCAAAACTAGCTGCATTGCAGAAACTGTTGATAGGGACTGGGAGGATCTGTCTGCAAGACTTGCAACAATGAAGAAAACAAGTTCTGTGCAGATTTATCATTTGGGATTCAACTTTTCATAAATTAGTCCAAAACATCTCCACAAGTGGCTTCCATGGCTTCTGGCCGCCCCCCAGCACCTCTCCAGGCCACTACGCACTTTGAGTCTCTTCTGAGGACCTTTTTTTTCAGCCACAGTGACCTGCAGGCTCTGATGGTCTGGCACAACATTTGGCCATGAATCCACAGGTCTTTCAGCACCCTAGTAGTGGATGCTGTTGTAAAGCCTCAATGTACAACCTCCACTGAATGGATACAAGTTCAGCATACAGCAGCATCTTTCTCTCTTTTGCTTCATCAACAGCATCCAACCAATGTACTTTTACTACCTCTACAAAGTAGACAGTCTGCAGAGAGTTGAACCAGACTACCAGGTTTCTGTTTCTGTATCTCGGAGGGAAGGTAAAGCACAGACCTAGATCTTCATCCATATCCCAATCCCTGGCTGCTTCCAGCTGTCGAACCCCAGCTGATGAATGGAGCCTCTGCTCTCTGTCTTCACCTCAATGGACAAATTGTTTTTTTGGGATTACACCTGATGTTCTGTGGCAGGGAATTTGTAGATGTTTGTTTGGCCTTCAGGGCTACTGCCAGGCACCTCAGAACATGAGCATGCCTCAGTGTCTGAATGTGCTTGAGTGCTGCTGGTGTTGAGCACAGGAGACATGCGGGATCTTCGTTCAGCCACTGGTTGATGTTTATGGGTGAAGGACGAATGTTGATGTTATCATGTAGCTGATTCCATCTTCCACAGGTCTTCCAAGGTAAGCTCTGTTCTCACTATGCTTTCACACTTAGCAGAGCCTACTACTTCCTGACACTATACTTCCAACAAAACCAGCTCTCACAGCTCAGATTAGGCTCTTGCGTTCTTTCACAAGTGTCTGCCCTGGCTGAGACCCAACCCTCATCTACCATATTGAACTTTGCCCATACTTTTGCCATGCTGCAGGGCTGATTTGGCGTATTTTACTGCTTCCTTCAGTGTCTATATTTGTGCTCCCCCCAGGGATGGTCCAGCATTTATTATTACTGCATCCTGAGGTTCTGCAAGGGTGATCTCTAGCTTTACTTTGCTGCATTTAAACTTCAGCACTAGACTCAAAAGAGGCAGCTCATGTGCTCCTTGTCATTACATCCTTGTCATTGCTTAGTCACCATGGAACTCCTAACCATTTTCTCACATAGGAGCTGATCATTCTCTCCATCTTATCAACTTTGAAGTTAAACCAAGGTATACATAGTAATTGGGATAACTTTTTGTTTTTTGCTTAATAGTTTATATAAGAGCACATTTTTTTTGATAAATTCTGTGTGGGTGGGATGAGTGATCAGCTGGTGATCTTTAAGGTTAAAGGGGAAAAATCCAAGCCGAATTCATGCAGACATTGCAAAGAGACAAAACACCCTTTCTTTGTACATGCATACAGTATTATATGACCCCAAAATGAACATAAACCTAATTAGAAACTATCGCTGACCAACCAAGTCATTTCTGTATATCACAATGTATAATATCTAACAGGGCAATGCATTTTATCCGCAGTAGTATGAAATTTTTATGCTGGTCACATGAGAGCAATTTCACCCATAGTTTTGTTTGTGCTTATCTCCTTTATGTGTGTACCCATGTACAGCAAAATCAGTTTGGCCCTCAAGCAGAAACTGCTTTTGGTTTTATTTATTTATTTTTCCTCTCAACAGCATGTTCTACTCTTTTGCTATTCCAATCTTGTTATTTTTAATGGAGGTTATGCTTTGGCAAGCACGTTCAATTGAGAAGAGATGGGCCTTGTGATTTCTGTCATATCTGCAGCAGGGGCTGCTGTCCATACTGAATAAAAGACGCTCAAGATAGAACAGTCACATTGGAGCATATGAGGCTTTATCTCAGCTGGACGAGAAATCAAGAAATCAGTAGAAATAGTTAGAGGCCATACCTACAAGGCACAATCTTCACTGGATAGATGTTTTTTTTAATTGCAGTGCCAACCAGCAATGATAGGGTTTTAGAGGAATTATATGAATAGGATTTTCACTGTTTCACACAGTAAGTTTAGGATCTTCACTACTCACATTTACCAAAGTCACGAGCATGTCCAGCATGCGGGCTCCGATCTGTTAATATGTCATGTCTCCTCGCCTCTCATGCATCTAGTCTAAGCAATACAGTCTCAATTTTCTGATAAGAGAGACGTGCATCTACCAAGAGAACTTTTTTTCCTTTTTTTTTTTTTTTTTAGAGATTTGAGTTTGATAGTGGAGATAGCAGCTGTAAAAGAGGCACAACATGCCTTCATTGGCTTTGTGCTGAGAAAAAGCATAGTTTGCTCCTAGTGAAAAAAACAATGTCAAGGTGACAGGTTTAGGATGAATGTAAAGGATTCTTTATATGTCACTGAATCAAAGAGCGGAATAAAAGGCCACGGGGGAGTCTTCATGATTGATGAGCTGTAGGACTTCACTGACCTGTGAATACATGCATAGGTCAACTACGAATTATTGATGCGTACTCAGTATTGCATTTCTTACATGCTTGGTTTCACTCATTATGTAGTTTGCTTATGGAAGCATCTATTTGTTCAAAGTGAAAAGAGGTATGAGATGTGCTCGAAGTCTAGCAAGATTGCATTCTTTACATACATCGGATGTGACATTTTTACATCCAAAAGTTGCTTGTTTTACAGAAAATTATTAACATGCTAACGTGGTATAAATCCACTCTCCATTGCATAATGATTTTGTTTACAGAATAAAAATAAATATATTATGTGTGAAATAAAGTTCCAAGGTACAAACAGGTCATAAATCTCTCTGACACATCGATTATAATGTTTCTTAAGGAGAATGCATGAGTACTATACGCCTTTAGGCAAATGATAGTGTAAAAAGCTCATATAAAACTGTAAATGACTATTTTCTGTTGATAAAAATACTGAATTATTAATAGCAAAATGTTGTCTCACCTGCCTAAATGTGCCTAATTATGTTACAGGCTACATTTACAAAAAAGGTGGAAGTTCTCTGAAGGGGTCACATGACTTTTATTATTTATTTGTTTCCAATTTGTCGTCTGGTCTCAAGGACTTTTTCCTTGCCACTGTTGCCTCTGGCTTGCTCATTAGGGATAAATTCTTACATTTAAAATCTATATCCTGAATTTATATATTTCTGCAAAGCTGGTTTTGGACATTGTCCATTGCTAAAATCACTATACAAATAAAACTGAACTGAATTGGATTGAATAGTCGACTAGTTGCCTTTTCCATAGTTAAAGCAAAATCTGATTTATTTGCATCATTAAATTAGCTAAACTAGCTTAGTGGGATTGGATAGTGATTTGCAACCCATTGCACCAATTGCATTGTTTCACATAGCGCTGGTCATAATGGAATTCATTATGCGAAATTGGAAAGATTTTATTCCAATTTGATTTAGCTTTACATGGCAACAAAAGTAACTGCGTCAGCTGGCAGAATTGGTCAGAATTCCTTTGGAAGTACGTGGGAATGAGATTAAAAAACAGTCCTGTGGACACAGCAACTAGTGAAAGTATTAAGTGACTAATATATGCAATCCCTAGCTCTTTGCACTTTCTACAAATAAACTAGATTTATGCATGCAGGGGTTTAATGTGACACTCCATAAAGCTATAATTATTTTTGATAAACTGGGTATGTATTTGAAGTCAGTGTTAATGTAAATAACAAAATACTTCTCTCCTGCTTTCCTTTAGTTTGAACTCCATTCTGATTTTACTGTCTTCAACGATTTGTCTGGAAACCCATTTCGTCCTCCAACCTTATACCACACTGTTATACTTTCCAGATTGAATGTTAGTAGAGAGCTGTTTGGCTTCAAAGGTTACACAGTGCTCTCAGCCCTTAGAAGGATTTGTAGTAGATTGAAGGTTATGGCTAGTCTCTGGACATGAAATCCACTCTCTGTATTTAACAGCATTGTAGAAGTTTGGAAGGCAACTTATCTTACAGAAAAAGAAAAAAAGAAAATCTCCACAGTAGTTTCCCCCTTCACATACTGAATCCCAGCAGCTCTTAGGCTACCCTAACAACTTTAGCTCTATTAGTATGCATCAGGAACAACACTGGCCCTGTGTACCAATTTGTGTTTGAACCTGAAAATTGCCTCAGCAGCATGTTTTGACCCCAAACTGTCTGCACACCTTATGCTTGGACTGAGAGAAATTATGCAGGGCCAAAATAATATTACATGTGCAATCAAACCGAAATGGTACTATTCAAATTCATGGCATTGCCACTAATTTGACGGAGTGACACCAATATCCAGCGGGCCATGCTTTTCCGCCCACCACAGCCTCCTCCTTTTTCTTATTTACTCTTAAATTCCACAGAATCATTGTCTCTCTTCCCTCAGCATGAGAGGAACATTTTAATGAGATTTTCTCTCCTGTCTTAGACTCCGATGTAGCAGTGAAGACTTATAGATCTGACATTTGCCTGAGAAAAGAGTACGTTTATCTAGCTGCTTCACATTTACCTCTCCAGACTTGAGTATTTGGTAACTGTAGGTTATATTTCCTTGACATTCCTTGAAAATGCTTGCCTTGTGATGACATTTTTGAGAGTGAACTCCAAAAGTGTGGTTAGTTTTTATTATGAGCGAATATGCCATGTACTCAACGCTATAGGCTTATTTTACTGGGTAAATACAGTCATTTAAAGTGTTATTAATGGTTTGCCTCACCATAAATACAGTAAATAATAATTAACAATGATTATATACACTCACTGGCCACCTGTACTTCTGCTCATTCACACAGCCAATCATGTGGCAGCAGCACAATGCATAAAATCATGCAGATACAGGTCAAGTGCTTCAGTTAATGGAAACTAAATGGGTAAAATTGGGAAAAGTAAAATGCCAGTCCCAATATTTGTTTACTTTGACATACTTAAGGGTTAATCAAATTTTTCTGTTCTCCAGCAAATGTGCCTACAACACATATTGTTCTTAAATTATTATGTGTACAAATATAATACACTGGAAACTCTATGTGATAAACTTAAGTACATAACATTTCTGAATTTGTTCAATAAGGGTTTTGGGGGTCATTTGGGGATTTACATGGTCTGCATGGTAGAACGGCTTAGAAAGGTAGAATAGAGAGGATCTTGGCTTAAAGCCCTCCACTTTCCAGCCAACATGACTCCCAGTATAGTATGATTGGATTATGGTATGTTAAGAATGATAATTTACCCACTCTCATTCAAAAAAGATTGGAGAGAGTCTCCAATTGAAATAGAGTCTCTTTACTTAGCTGAATAAACAGATCTACCAGTCCTTAATCAATCAAGTCCCATCTGGAATATCTTTTGACATAAGAGTTTTACAAATACAATTCCAAAAAAGCTGGGACACTGTGTAGAATGTGAATAAAAGTAAATAAAAACAGAATGCAATGATTTGGAAATCTCATAAAGCAATATGTTACTCACAGTAGAACATAGAAAACATAAAGGTAAAAAAATAAGGTAATCTTGAATTTGATGGCCACAAGACGTCTCAAACAAGTTTGAGACGGGGCAACAAAAGGCTGGAAAAGTAAGCATTACAAAAAAGAAACAGCTGGAGGTTAATTGAAAATAGGTCAGTAACACAATTGAGTTTAAAAAGAGTATCTTAGAGAGGCAGAGTCTTTCAGAAGTAAAGATGGGCAGAGGTTCACCAATCTGTGAAAAACTGCATCTACAATTTGTGGAACAATTTTAGAATAATGTTCCTCAATGTAAAATCGTGAACTGGCATTATAGTATTTGAAGCATTCTGCTTCAGTTAGTATTCAATAAGTCCATATGTTTTACTTCATCAAAAGGAAAAAGAAACTACTTATTATCCTACTTATTACATAGGATGGCAATTCAGGAAACATTTAAGGATTAGATTTGTTATAATATTTCATTTTCATGTATGGAATAAGAGAATCAGATTTAGCACAGAAAATAAATGTATTGGTCTTATAAGAGCAAATTTTTAGGAGCTTGGGTTTGCAGTTAGTGGGTTTTACATTACACATGCAGGACATACATTAAAAAAGAAAAACTTGAATTTATTTAATTAAACATTTTAAGTAAATTAATTAATATACGAAATGTCTCACATTTAAACGGTTTATAGTTAGATTTAATCTTGTGGAATATCCAAGAGACAAGTTACTTCCTGTTTTCACCTATGTTATAACCATGAGAAACAGTCATTCCCCTTATTAGTCTCTCTCTCTCTCTCTCTCTCTCTCTCTCTCTCTCTTCATTCTACCAAGAAACCGGAAAGTGTAAACTTCTTTGACCAGTGCTGAAAATCTTGGCAAAGCACTGTGACTGTTACAAAGCTCTTACAACTGTGACTCCTTCCATAAGTGTTAAATAAATTTCTTCTAACATAAAAGGTTACTACAGCAACAATTATAGGTTTTATTTTGTTAAACAACCTAATTTTAAAAATCCATTTATAATTAGTTCTAGATTATGCAGAGCATCCACTTTTCAAGTTCCTGTGTATGAGCTGGTACTATAGAAACAATAACATATTAGAACATGTGCATTAATATTAACCCATAAATCATGACTTTCCAAGCTGTGCTGTTATACAAAAATAATGTACACCTTTTGTATCAATCAGATTCAAGCATTCAACTGCACTGTGGTATAATTAAAATTAACAGGCAATGTGTTCTAAATATAAATGCAGGTATGAATATGAGGTGGACTATTTATTTATTTTTATTATTCTTTAAAAAAAAAATGACGAGAAGAATGACGACAGGAATCCATTGGGATGCAACAACAAAAAAATGCACGAGTGGGAGGTTTTTACTTATAGCAGTCAGACATGAAGGATACAGAATGAACAAAAAACATATTCACCATTAACTTGCAACACTGAGTGATGTATTTACAGTGTTCATTCGTGTTTATTTTGGGAAATAGAACCAAGAAAATCTGTCAGAACATACTTTTCTAGTGTTTTTTTCTGGTGTCTCCCCCCCAGTATTTGGAAAACAAACAAACAAAAAACTCTCCAGCGTAGGCCACACCCACTTTAAATCTGAATACAGATACAAATACTGATAGCATTAAACAGATTTGGAGCATTAAACAGATACAGATACAGATACCCAATAAACATACAAACATTTGAACGATGCTCCAGATCCCGAAAACATGTATTACATGTTTACATGTCAACTGTTAGTAATAACTATTTACATACAGCTTATACATTAAACTTTGCATAAGACGACATTTACAGTCAGTAGTCATTTCATACACATTTTGGAAGAACAAAATTTTCTCGTGTATTGTAATCTTTTGTCCTCCTCCCTGATTAAAAAGGCATGAAGGTACTGTGGAGGGTTTGTGGGTCTGGCAATGATCTTGACTCTTGCCTTTACTGGAAATGATGTTATAGATCTTCTTGAAGCAGAGCAGGTCACAACCAAAAATCTTAAACTCCCTTACAGTTGGGATGATATGCTAGAGGTTCAAGCTTTTTGTGTGGTTATTGACCCAAAGCAGACATTTATGGTTGATGTGAGGATAGTGCCTGAGAAGCACAGTGATATACATGCCTGTAAGCCTCAACATCCTGCAGGAAATACATCCTATGCTATTTCATTTCGAGTATTTTACTGTTTTAATCTGTCTCTATGCATACTATTCCATCTTGTATTGAATGTTGTGTCATTTTTACAGAAAAGGAGAACACAGCATTGTGATGGTTTTGGTGCTTTCTCAAACCTCACATACTGTTTACTGTCCATCAGAGAGTCAGTGATCCACAAACAGATGCAGAGACAGACATCTGGGAGTGTTGATTGTAGAAAATGTGGTATTATTGTATTAAATCCATGGTTGAAGTCAGATTCCTGATGTGCAAGAATGTTCCACCCAGATTCCCATATTTACAGTATTATTTGTAGAACTGATGGATGTGTAGGCATGACATTAAATAGGCATGCCTACCAAAATCATTTGTTTAAGGAAATGATACACATTGAATATGTTTATATTTGTCATGAGCAGGAAGCAAAGACTGATGCAAATGCAGTTTGCTGTTTTATTGGAGATATTGACAAACAAATCAAAAACAGTTTCAAAAACAGCATCCAAAAAAAAAAAACAGGAAAAAACAAAACAAACAAACAAAAAAAACATCCACACTAGAATCTAAAAATTTAAAACCACAAACTATGAGCAGAACAAACTTAAAAACCATATAGGTAAATATACACTGAGTGTTACTTCACAACATGGAAGTAGAATTGGAGTCCTTACATACTGTGAGAAGTTGATTGTTTCTGTGATTATAAATCAGGTGACTGTGAATGTGATAACGTCCGTGGATGTGGGGAAGTGTAGTCCATGGCGGCCATGTTTGTATGCTCTGGTGTGTTCTGGGAAACAGAGTTTCTTGCCAATTCCTTGTGAATATTGAACTATTTATGGTGTGCTTAGCAGTTTAGCTAATTTGTTGATTGGTGCTGTATTTGCATTATTCTTTTGCAGAGTTAGCGGTTGTCTGCTGCACTGATGTCACAGGAGGACTTGCTAGTGCCAGTTACAATGGTAATAGGAGAAACATCTTAAACAACCTCAATCTTAAACATCTCAAACAATCTCAAAAAGTTATAATGGTCAGATTTAGCTGTTAGCTCCTAAAAAAAAAAACCAAAGAGCAAGGGTTTGTATTCCAGCGACCTTCAGTGTCATATTAATGAGAGAGCAAAAGCTGGACTCAATGTTCCAGAATGCAATGCAGCTGTATGACATATTTGTGTTGAGTTACTTTTGAGTGTAGGTAATAATATGTGATAATGTTGATGGTGGTATCAGCATGAAAGTTGAAGCTTTGGAAACTTATCTGTTTGAGTTGAGTGTACTGACGAGGAAGTGAGAGAGATGGACATACTAAAGGACTAAGGTGCTGCTACATCACTCTTTTTATGTTTGAGATGAAGTATGGACTAATGCTTCATTCGACTTAACTCAGGTGTGGGAAGTAGGAACTTGGAATTACATTTGAGCTAAGTGGGGAAAGACCATGGAAACCGCCATGTTCCTCTTTTGTTAGCAACAATCTATCCAGCTAACTGTGAAGTTTTATGTATACTTTCCTCCTCAAAACAATGAACTCTGTTGTCAGCTAATACATCTGTTTGTTGTAAATCTAAAGAAAATACTAGTGTATACAATATAACTTATTTAAAAGTAAGCCATGTTAATTTGATGCCATGTGCAACTTGGATTTGAGGAGACCTTCCAGACTTTCTGAATCGGAATTCTATGTTGCGGGGGTGTTTTCTTCTGTTTTTCCTAATCACTGGTCACAGCATATTTCCCACTTGCACCACTATCAGAGGGTAGTTGAGTGGCATTATGGGTAATATAGAAAACTGTTAACCAAGTGAAAACAGAAAATAGACCACCATGTCAATAACAAAAAGTTTTCAACAATCCAGATTTTCATTATAAAATAAATCCTTGACACCACGAAAGATCACATGCTAATCATAAAGATTAATATGCGAATCATACCTGGTGGATTTTTTCTTTAAATACTGATATGGAAAAATGTCAGATGATCACCAGTCAGAGTTTTGAGATGCACAAGACCATGGCCTTTTGGACTTGATTAGGATTTTAAAAACAAGAAACAATCAGCATACATAAGCAGATACTTATGGAAGTATATGTGTAAAATGGTTCTAGTTGATCTGAGAAGTGCCTCTTGGAGACAGATACTTGGATAAAAACTACCCAAATGCTTCTCTGGCTTTCATAATCCTGAGGTGCCTATTTCCCTGTCACTGGTACATCATAAGTCATTTTAATGGAGGTGGTAGAGGTGGGTATTGGGGGCTGGGAGGTTCAAATCTAGAGTAGAACTTGTTGAAATCACTGACTATGTAGGAAGGTGCACACTGTCATCCCTGGAAATGTCCTTTCATTTTTATAACAAGTATTTCCATGAATGTCGTTCAATGTCCCTAAAAGTGTTCTTACAGTAAATGCAGTGTTAAATGCTCAACAATCAAACTTCTCAGGGTTAAGCAACACATTATATCATGAAATAATGAGAATGATGTGGGGCAAACTATTACAAACAAAACACACACACACACACACACACACACACACACACACACACACACAAAAGGCAGATAGACAGCTGCATTAATGATTTCAAGTTTGTAATGCTCTAGTGAGTTCATGATGTGTTTCCTCTGAATACCAAAAACGGTACACAGAATAGTTTCATTTAAACCGAGTAGTTCAAACTGTACTGTTTACCTTGTTTGCTTACTGATTTATGAAATGTGTACTTTGATTGGAAAACATATGCTATCCTTAGTCTATTCCATTTTGTGTTTCTACTGCACCTTCTCAGTCACTGCTGTTGACATTACAGATGTCTCAGTGACATGGGCTGAAAAATATCAGCCTAAATTAAGATCAAATCTAGAGGATTCTGTAATCACCTGACATGATTTTCCACTGATAGGCTAAAAGACTCTACAGTCTGGGATAGAACGAAATCAGCCCCAGACTTGCTTATGTATAACAGTCTGTGTATTTTTACTTAAAGACATTGGTGATGCTGTTGCACTTGGTTCTACAAAAATTTTAAGTAATTCGCCTTAAATCCTTTGTTAACAGCACACAAATTGAAGTGCATGCCAAAAACGAAATCTTATAATACTGCTGTCTGTTGATCTTGCCCAACTAGCACTTTTATACCAGCTGCCTCTGTTTAAATATGCAATTATTTAGCTTACTAGCTGATTTAAGATATTTCAGTTCAATGGAATGAGTTATCTATATTTTAATTGTGGTACAGACTTTTTGAGCTTCATGCAGATTATCCCAAAGCAATACAAATCCATTGCTCTTGGAAAAGATAATGTGTTTGTTTGTGGTACGTGGCATACATGAATTGTAGTATGGCATTGTATGAAGTCCCTCTACACAATATAGAAGCACATTTATTTCCTCATTATCTTTAAATTGCTTTCAGATTCTGTTGTTTGCAAACACACAGCCGAAAGGTGGCACTGCACACTTATCCGACCATCTGGTTGCACCCAGGGCCGCTTAACTGTAATGAATTGCGCTCTCTGCATACTAAACGCTGCTCTGCTTTGAGAAAATAGCAGCAAGCTGTCCACCAGCAGCAGGGTCTGCTGAGCAAACACTCAAATGAGCTGCTGCCTGTGTGGCGCACTCCCACCCTAGAGGGCTCAACACGAGTGAATGTCCATGTGGAGACCGTATACGTTGCTCCACACTGTCTCGCGTTGGATAATCTATTAGAGGAAAGGTTAAAGACAAGGACAAGACAAGCAGGGGCAGATGTACGAGTTCTCATTATGGGGGGTAACACCAACTCCCCGTGCCCCTAATGTACACGCACGCATGCAAGCATGTACACACACACGTTTGCACAGCAGAGCCTCTCAGGATTGCTTATATTGCTCAGGTCTCTGTTAGGGTGTACAGCATGCTGGCACACAATAAAGCAAACTGCCCTCAGGAAACTGCCAATCACCTGACTGCCTTTGATCCAATCCGGTTATGCCGTCTGCCAGTGCTGCTGAGCAGATGAAAAGACACTGCTTCTCACATGTATGCAGGTGCCTATCACCTATATGTCACCTCCATGCATAACAAGGTCACAGGTAATAACTTCTTTTATGGCAGGTGAACATGCAACCTTCAAACTCACTCCCTGTTCATTATTTCACATTCTGCCGTGCTGCAAAGTCAAATTAAAGTATATTTAAATAGAATTTTACACTCATAATCTTAAAGAAAAATATTTAAATTTCTTCACAATTATTAAAAAAGACAAGCATAAAAATGCTTACATCATATGCATTTTGTTTTAACTTGTTTATTCTGTACCCTTAGTGTTGGCATGCATTTTAAATGATTGTAAAAGATTATAAAATGCTGTCAACTACTTTTTGAATGTTTCACCTCAAGCCATACTACGTTATAATTATTACGCTTCCATGCCAGTGTGAGCTGCCTTGGTAAACTCTCTGTTGCTCCACTGAGGCAAAAACCAATTACATGAGAAAGCAAGCATATGAGCAGCATAATTCATACGAGGATGAAAAGCATATGAGTAGCACTTCTGCTAAAGAAAATTCAATACAATTTTGTTTTTCTATTTGAAAACTATGAAATTTAAGCAAAAAGAAAAACGTATAATAGCATCCAGAGCCAAGCCCAAAATGACAAAAATATTAAGCTTTTCATGGTCTTAACAACAAATCATTGGTCAGCATATTAGCAAGAATTAAACAGTTAGATAAATGAACTTAGCATTGGCTAGCTTTTCCCTTTTTAAATGTGTAAGCCTTGTGGGTAAACTTGTGGAGAGATTTTTGATTATGTTTTATTTAATTAACTATAAATATAATGTAAATATTTTTTTTTACTTTATTTGACTTTTTTTACACCCAGACATGTGTTAGTTTGAATTTTACATTGAACATTTGAATTATCATGATTTTACATTGTGTACAAGAAGAAGCTAAAATAAATGAGCAAATGGTGGCACAGGAGGTCTCAGGACTGTATTTGTGTAATTCTTGCTAATTTTCCGAACAATGATTTGTTGTTAAGACCATTAAAAGTTTAATCAGCTTGGCTCATTTATTTATTTATTTATTTATTTATTTATTTATTTATTTTTGCGTGTACAACAAATCAGCATTCCCATCCTTTAGAGTTGAAAAAAAGGCCAACAGATTTGAATTGGACATGTAGCAATCATGCAGATACACATCTTCAGTTAATGTTCACATCAAACATCAGAATGGGGGGAGAAATGTGATCTCAGTGACTTTCACCGTGTTGTGGCTGTTAGTGCCAGACTGGCTGACTTGAGTATTTCAGTAACTGCTGATCATGAATTGCAGTCTTTAGAGTTTACACAGAATGGTGTGAAAAACAAAAAACATCCAATGAGCTGCAGTACTCTGGGTGGAAATGCCATTTTAATGAGTGAGGGAAATGGTTAGACAGTTTCAAGCTGACAGGAAGGCTACGGAAATGCAAATGAGCACTCTTTACAACTGTGGTGAGCAGAAAAGCATCTCAGTATGCATAACACGTTAAACCTCGAGGCAGATGGGTTACAACAGCAGAAGACCATGTCGAGCTCCAGAGGAATCTGAAGATACAGTGGGCACAGGATCAATGAAACTGAATAGCTGAAGATTGGGATAACATCACCTGGTCTTTTATTTATTTATTTATTTATTTATTTATTTATGTATTTATTTTTTACAGATATCTTGAATATGTGTCTTTCCCTTTATTGCAATGAAAGCACTTGCTGCAGTTAAATGTGTTATAATTTGTTTCAGTTATTCCTGAAACAAGTTATATTCTGAAAATCATTTTATGAAAATATTCCCTTTTTCTTGCTCTCTCAATAGGAATATAATGATTTATTCATAGAATGTCAAAGAATCTTTAGCCAAAAAGAGTTTTGTCTTTGGAGAAAAACTGAAGGGATGAATTTGCTGCTTTCTGACAGGTGGCACATTTCACTGATCATAGTTCAGGACCTAGCATAATATTAAAAGGAATGTTAAACGAATGTTAAACGTAGAAATATGTGATTGCAAGGAACATGCAGAAGAACATTTCTTAATGTGGGTTGTGCCATAATCAACATTTTACCCATAGCAACAAAACTGTCACATTTACTAAGCACCAGATGAAAGAGCAAAACTTCTCGACAGACCATTAACTCTCTCTAGCTAGCTAAAATACAGTGTAGAGGATAAAGCTATCATGTCTGGTCACTTCTGTTGTATGTATTTTATTACCCAGTTGCTTTTCTCCATATATTTCCCTATCTAATTTGTGGGGTTTTTTTTTTTTTTTTGTTCTTGTTTTATTGTTTGTTTTCCCCTCAGCCTGTCAAAACCTGAGTCATAACTTGGGTAGTGTTAACACACAAGCCAAAACACAGAGAAATAAATATATTTTCCACACAAAGAGCAAGCAGACTCACTGAATGATTCACTGTATGAAACTGAGGTTGAAATACAGAGAAATATAAACCTCCTGTTAGTCACTTGGCAATATCATGAGCTCTCTAGCTACACAACTTTACAATCGGATAATTAATTTGATTTTAATTTAAGTCTAAGTATCATTCACTAGTTTCGAACCAATTAGAAAACACCTTACATGTAAGAATAAAGCATATACAATACATCAGCCCTGAATCCCTTTTGCTGCAAATACTAGATTCTTTCACTCACAGTCCTATTTAAGTTATTTACACTCTGTCTTCCTCTCTCTCTCTCTCTCTCTCGCTCTCTCTCTCTCTCTTTCTCCTGATTGACTGCTGGCTACAGTGTAGCCTGACTTTTTTTGTGCCTAAAGTTGGAGCATAATGACATTTAAATGTGAATTGCTATTACAGAACGGTCAGGGCGACTCACAGCGGCTTGGGAACAACAAATTTTCATCAGTATTTTTCCTTCCCTGTATCAGTAATCATGTTTTTTTGTTTTTAATTTTGAACAAACAAAAAAATCATATTCACTGTAGCTTTATTAGCTTTTAGTATGCCAACATACTTTACTTCATGTAATAGAGCACTATTTAAAACTAAATAAAAGTAATATGTTGTTTGAGCATAGCATTTGGACCATTCATGCATTATATATAAAATAGAGAACCATTTCGGATTAACCATGCATTTAAGTTCCATGGTGTCTTGATTAACTTTGGGCCAATAACACTACGTTATAAAAATTCATCCCTTGTGTGATGTAATTTTAAATGGCTTGTAAAAATGTAGATGTATTTACTTATTTTCTTTGATGTAGAACTGAAGAAACTTTCCCCAATGTTGCTGCAACAGAAAAACACAGAAAAAATCTTTAAGTGGAAGGTTGACATAAATTCATGAATTCACATTAAATGAAATGAACAAAAAAAGAACACTATAAAACAATTTGAAAAACATGTAGAGTGACACACTAGAATATAATCTGATTTCCATGTACTGTATATTTCACCATAAACCAAAACAACTATCAGTATTTCATCTAAATTATTAAAACTATTGCCATATAATAAAACTATACAGTCTATTTGTAATATACAGAAAATGGAACAATTTGATGCTGGAATATATCATAGCAGAGAAGGTGCAATCTTCAGTACAGTTCCATAAAGAAGGCAATAAAGGCAATGATCACAAAGTATAATGGATGGAGGGTTATAAAGAAGCCTTTCTCCGGCCAAAATGCATGACTCAAGGCTGTAGCTCGAGAGATTTGATCCTGGAAATTTAAGACACTGCTCAGAAAGCACACACTGCTTCTTACAGTTACAGCACTTTGAGAATTTATATCCTAAAGAGTAACCGCCCTATGTAAAATGAATTAATTACCAGAGTTTACGCTGTTGAAATCCTACCTTAGTTTATTGTTGTTAGGTAATACTTCACTTTCCCAATATAATTCACTTCCATTTTGATTACCACAATAATGCAGTGAAAGCTCTTAATGGTGATTGATGGAAATTTCCAAGGGCACAGTAATTAAGGGACATATTCTGGAAATGAATATGTTCAACATTCACCATATTGCCTGATATCTTTTAAGGACAGAGTTATAGATATCGCAAAATAAATAAATAAATAAAAATTTAAAAAAGGTTTTTTTTTTTTTTAGAACCCTAACTCCATGTTACTCATTTTATAAGGAGGAAGCACCAGGTTTAAGACATAAATTGGCCACAAACAAAAAGGTAACACGAATACATTTTAGCTAACAAATATTCACCTATTAATTTGATACCTATTTACTGTATATGTTGGTACTCATTATAAAAATGTAAGAGAATATTTTTGACTTCCAGGAATATTATAATGTCGGTTATGGAGAAGACTTCTTTCAAGAGAATTAAAAAAAAAAAAAATGAAAAAAAAAAGGATAATTGTACAAAATGTAATGCTTTACATTAGTGACATGCAGAGACTGTACCACACTGAAAAGAAAAGCCTTAATGTATTGCTTTTATGAGGCTTGATCTGTTTAAAGGTTTTTTTGTTTTGTTTTGTTTTGTTTTTTTTAATCCTTTTAGAAAAATAATCAGTGATCTTTTTGAAAAATATTCAGGGAATCAAAAGCTGACTTTACATCAGAAGTGAATATGATCCAAGCTGCACTGCATTTCACGCAGCGACTCCATTTAAGACAGAAATGCAATCACACCAGTAAAAATATGAAACATGATACACAAACTATATATCTTTTCAACAGCAAAAACTTCACTGTAATTCTTTTACATCACTTTACCTCTTCAGTAAAAGTAGGGTATGTTCTTGTCAGAAGTGAACTTACTGTAGCACTGCACTTTCCTCTCATCACTGTGTTGCAGTCATGTCACACTGAAATACAATAAAGGTACTCTTTTGTTTGATCACTGTGGGCATCATTTTTCAAGCTGGATATAAATAGATTTATTTGTAACTTGTTTGTACCAGTGTTTAGAAAAGAAATTTGGTATTCATGAAAATCCAAATTCCAAAAAACAAACAAACAAAAACTTAGTATTCTAGTCGTGCTCCTGAGTGTGTGTAAGGAGACTAACTAACGTAACCCTCAACTTGGTACATTTCACATCATATAATTTGCTGGATTATTGCATTTCCATTTATTAAATATACTGTTGAGTATAAATTGTATATTTGTATTATGTTTACAGTATTTTAGCAGACGCCCTTATCCAGGCCGATTTATAGAAGTGCTTTAGAGTCTCTATCAAAAACGTATCCTCATGCTAGTTCATTAGGTCAGTTTTGTGAAACCCAGAGGTTTTATAATATCAACAATAATTACAAAATATGAAAAATAAAGACACAAATACATAAATTAATACATATAAAATGAATCAGTCAATTATGACAAAAGAAATGGTGCAGAATAAACAGAGACTGAGCCCATGTATCTGTGCATAGTAGTAATCTATAAACAAACGCATCAGCTGACAGAAGATTTAGCGCTTGCTTATAACTATTACTATTATATATTATTCAAAATTTTACAGAGATGAGTCGCAATAACTTCCACTTATGCATATCAGCCTTTACCCTCATCGTTCATTTCATGCTCCTGCCTGTCTGCACACTTTAAACTGTTATGGAGTTTTGTGGGTGTCACTATATGCAAATAAGGCGTGTTGGGAATGTGCTTTACGCTTTATGGGTGATCAACATACGCGCAGGAGTACGAAGAAAATCAGCTTTTCTGAAACTTTTGTAAATCAGGGGAAAAATGTTGTTCGATTTGGCTTATGCAAACATTTACTCACAACTTTACGAAAGACTTCAATCCTACTTCAATCATTAATCATCAAATTTTTCAGAATGACTAATAAAACATGAAAAAAGTGTACATTCGACTAAAAACACTTACAGCTCACAGCAGGAACTAGGAAATGAAATTTCAATATCAAATTTCTTTTCACTCCAGCACAGAAACTTCTCCAGAATGGGTGACACATAATCATGATTTACAGTGATCCTCTGGGATTTTAACTTAAAAAGAAAAGAAAAGAAAAAAAAAAAAATATATATATATATATATATATATATATATATATATATATATATATATATATATATATATATATATATATATATATATATACATATATTTTTTTTTTTTTTTTTTTTTTTTTTTTTTCTGCAGCTCTTTCCCAACTTCACTTTGAGCCCTTTGGCCAGATTCAAAGTGTGCTCTGACTTACTGGCACCTCATGGAGAAGATTATGGATCTCACAGGAGCTTAGGTTAGGCTCATGCATTCAGGTAAGTCACTCAACAGACACTGCAGATTTTAAGTAACTTTCAGATAAGCATCAAAACTCTGAGAGGGTGCTGTGTGACACATCATCAATTGTGTCTTCAGACATAGATCATAGAATCTATGGTCCTGTAAGTAGGGACCAGTTAGATTCTGTGATGGTTTATTATTGCTTATTATTATTATTATTATTACAGAAGTTACACTAATGATTTCTTGTGCACTGTCAAGGATTTTACTTCTTCTTCTAATAACTGCACATTCCTGTAGTTACAGAAACACATCTCAGCATGCACAAAACATTGAACCTTGAGGTGGATGCACTACAACCTATTGTTGTTGTTACTGTATACCAACCTCCACTCTTCTGGGAAGGCTTTCCACTAGATTTTGAAGCCTGACTGTGGGTTTTTTTGTGGTCATTCAGCCACAAGAGCATTAGTGAGGTCAGGCACTGATGTTGAGTGAGGAGGTCTGGGGTGCATTTGGTGTTCCAGTGAATTCCAAAAGTGTAGAGAACGGTTGAGGCCGGGGCCCTGTGCAGGACACTTGAGTTCTTTCACATCAAGCTTTGTGCACAGCTGCATTATCATGCAGGAACAGGTTTCACCCTTTTAGTTATAGTGAAGGGAAATTGTAATGCTACAGTGTACAAAGACATCCTGTATTATCATGTTCTTCAAACTTTGTGGCAACAGTTTAGAGAAGAATCACTTATGGGTGTCCACATATGTTAGTATGATCACTATATATTGTTTACTAGTTTGTTTATTGAATTTGGTTATTCTTCAAGTGTTGGCTGAAGAGATGCACAATAACTGAAAAAAAAAAAAGTTAAAGCAATAGTTGAGTAAAATGGGACTAAAATATTTTTAAAATCCTTGATTTAAAAAATCATCATGGACATATTAATATACTTTAATTACATATTAAAGTTACATAAAGAAAAAAAAAACTCAATAAAATTATAAATTAATTTTATATAAGCATGCTCAAATACTTTTCATTACCCATATTACTATGTATAAATCTAAAAAAAAATAAAGTTTACTTATACCTAATGTATATCATTTTTAGTATATTATTTACAAATAATAAAGTACACTACTTATTATCAAGTACAAACTAGTATATCAAAACTACACTTGGTGGTATATTTGAATGAACTTAGCACATGAACACAGCAACTCTGAGAACAGTGTCTGAGATCTACTGAAAACCACGAGGAGACATATGGGAGATTACTGGGGCGTTTAGTGTTGGGAGAAAACAAGCAGAGGCTAGTCCTTTCATACATTGGACCTTCCAAAATCTAATCTGTTCATCTGCTGGTTACAATGATAATTTCATGTAAATCCTACAAACTTTCAACTATTCATGCTTGAGATATTGCACTAATGAAGGTCCTAGAGGGATGCACAGACATACGGATGAACAGATAACCTGAAAACATAAGAAACTAGAGAGACAGTTAAGCAGATGTCTCCTTTTTACTTTCCATTTGAACTTGGTGGTGTCTAGAAATGATAAGGAGAAGTCTTTTTAGATTTTTTGTGTGCTTTGAGTAAATTTAAGGATTTATGGTATCATTGAATATATAAGGTAATCAAAATGAGAACTAATTTTATGTCAAAAATATTCCAAATAAAATAAATTAAAAATACCAATTGCTACAGTATATACTTCTTGTGTGTTTATTTATTCACTAGAAAATATTCTGGAAAGGGTTTTTATCTTGCCTTCAGGGAAAATTAGTAAATGAACACTTGACCACCTGCTAATGTTAAAGCTAGAGCAATAAAAATAAAATGTTCCTTAAGTGAGATGTTTTCTTTTTTATTTATTTATTTATTTATTTATTTTTTCGGGGGGGGGGGGGGGGGGGGGGGGTTGAAGGCATGTTTGAAATAAGAATGCAAATGAGTTGGTAATTGCTGGTTCCTTGAAACGGCTGACACGAGCATCCATCTGCTGCTAGTGTGTGCTGAGCAAAGTGCTTGCTAATTAAAATGTTTGAAAGTCAATTTAGGAGATCGGAATTATTAAATGTTAATTTGTATAATTCACACACACTTGGTGAAAGGGAATAAAAATGACGTGTTTTATTATTTAGCTCTCTTGCGAGAAAAAAAGAGGAGGGAGGTAGATCCTTTATGCTCTGTGCTCAAGTTAATGATGTGCTACAATTAGTGATGATGTTATGTTAAATTTACCGGATATTTCATGATGACATTTATGGTATGACAGAGAGAACTATCTTAGAGAATAACTGTCAGATATAAACACGTTATAAACACTGTTCATAATAAACACATGCTCTTGAATTGCATGCTGTAGATACTGTACAAATTGCAAGAAACCATAAAATAACTGGTTTCTCTTAAAACAAAATCTCCTTAATAAATAAACAGTTGAAATATATTGATCAATTAATTGATGATAAATTAATCAATTTTATTTAAAAATATGTTTAGATGGTCTTCTCTATTGAGTGTGGCCCATGTTAAAACTCAATTTTTACTCATTTGAATAATTTGTCATTGAATAATTCATTGGATCATAAAATATCTCCATTTTTAAAACATTTTTAATGTCCTTTTTATACTGTTACAGAAATGGAATTCAAATGTGCTTGTCCAGTCTTTATTTTTTAAATACCCGTTTAAAGCTGCAGTATAGACAGAACAAAGCCTATCCAAACAGCATAATGACAACAACACGACAGGACACAACAATATAACAACCATAATATTATTTAAAAGTAGCCTAATTTAGTAATTTCAGTTTCATTTCAGTGTTAACCTCACCTAATGAGATGGGTGTGCACAGTCCTTGGAGCACAGGATTGTGCTCCATTCTTGGTTTAATTTTGGAGACCGCCACTCGGAGATCATCCTCTATGTTCAGTCGCGATCTGTATTTATGTTTACGGTATGTGAGTGCCGAGAAAGTTGTTTCGCATAAGTAGGTAGTGCCAAACGGCATCAGTACATCCATAGTGGCCTTGGACCAGTTCAACCAATGCGTCCTCCAGGTCGGATGTCAGATGATTTGTATCTGTCTGATACATTTTCATTTGGTCAGAACAAAAGCGGCAGGTATGTTACTTACTTGTTCAGATGACATTTTTTCAGATATATGCCTTGTAGGACGTACTTCTTATTGTTGTGTCAGTGTATAATGACAGATCAGCTCTGATGTAGTGATCACAAACAACCCATATACATATACCTCAAAGTGCTGAAGCACAACCGGCTTAAAAAAAGAACTCAATTTTATGTTCCAAACAGAGATGGCGATAGAGAAGCAAAAGTTCCGTACAGTTTTAAATAACCAAAAATATATTGTTCCCAATTTTTATTTTAATGGTGAAACACACACACACACACACACACACACACACACACACACACACTCACACTGTATACTAAAGCAATATTCTACCACACTCCTAATTATGTACCCAGGAAGCTATTTTAAATGTTTTTCCTCCATCTGGACCACATGCTGAGTAGATGCCCTTCGACATTTTTAAATGAAACCTTTTCACAGTCAGAAAATCTGCAGGAGATTTGAAGAGTCGCAACTGAACATCTTGTTACTTAGACTAAACATCAAAACTGAAACTTTTTTCAAAAAAAAAAAAAAAAGAAAGAAAGAAAAAACTGGACTTTTTCAGTATTGACATATGTATTTGTTTTGGAAGTGACATTCAGTTGTCATTTCAGTGTCACTGCAAACCAACGTTCATAGTATATAACATAAAAGTATCATAATGTTATATTCCATCCATCCATATTCCATACTGCTTATCAAAGCCAAGCCTGGACCCTATCCTAGGAAACTTGGGGCACAAGGCTGTTGACAATCGCACACATTTTTACACACTATGGACAATTTGGAAATGCCAATCATCCTACAATGCATGTATATGGACTTGGGGAGGAAACCAGAGTACCTGGAGGAACCCCCAAAACATGGGGAGAACATGCAAACTCTATGCACCTAGGGTAGAGGCAGGATTTAAATTCCCAACCCCAGAGGTGCGAGGCAAACCTGCTAACCACTAAGCCACAATGCCCCCCCATAATATTATATTTTTAATGATCATACATATATATAATGTAATACATTTTTAATTGTTAGACTGGAAAAGCGATTCAGAGAGAGTGAACTGTCTAAAGAGAGGTAAAATATCACAAAGCTGAAATGTTAACCACTTTGTTGAACAAATACTCAACAAGCCACTTACAGACTGTCGCCATCCTGTCAGGTGATGGGTGATTATATGTCTGGATATGTCTCCTCCACGATATTATATTATTTCATTACCCCCCCCAATCTCTCAAAGCTTTCTATTCCCACATAGGTTCAGTGTTTCTGCTTTCAACAAGGTCTCTGTGAACCAGCAATCACAGACAATCCTGATGTGATGGCTTTAAGATACTGTATTAAATTTATCATTTGAATAGCCCATTATACATCTGCCACATTGTGATTACAGCCAGATAAAAAGCTGCTGCATGATTTACCTCACAGTGACATAGCCCATTGGATTTTAGTTTTTGGGAAATTAACAGAGTTCAGAGCCTCGGGACTGCAAAGGACAAGGCTTGGCCACTAAAAATTTGAGTCATAAAACTTGCTTCAGATGACTGTGCATCAACAATAACCCCTGAATGGGTTTTTACGAGCAGAGCAAGGGGGAAAAAAACACTGAGACCTTGTCCTCCTCTCAGGAAAGAATCAGTGGAAAATAAAAGGGTAGTTCTGAAAATCCTAATTATGTATCAACTTTTCTCTAAATATAATAGGAGATAGAGTAACATTGTTTTTTTCTATAAAATATCAGGGCTTTCTTTTTATTTTTACATTTAATATTTTCAGCTAAAATGACCTTTTGGTCTTTCTGTACTTCATACCTTTTGGCATGTTTACATGCGTGCAAAAATCACTGGACCTCAATCACATGGAAAAATTTCAGGATTATTTGCAACCGCATGCGTAACACCAAAATAGGCCTCATGATCTCTAGCTAAATTGCAGACCCAATCACTGGAAGAGTCAGCTCTCCAGACAAAAATTTAATTGAATGTGTCACTTCTTTCCTAATACTTAATTAAGCCTCCCCTTTCCTTAATAACTGTGCCAATCGTGGCAAATAAGGATTTCACCAAGGTCTCATGAATAGGATAAAATCTGTGTCTTGGACTTGCTGTGTCCCTGTGTATAAATATAATATTAATAATGGTTAATTGGTTAATTAGTTAGTTAGGTCGTCAGTTAGTTAGTTAGTTTATTTGTCCATGAAGGGAAAATGGGTTTGTAGCATAATCACACAGACATCAGAAATCACGTTTGGCATATATTAACAATATACTACACAATATTTTAAAAAATAAAATAAAATAAAATAAAAAATAATAATAATAATAATAGTAATGAGGAATAATTAATGGAATAAATGAATGACCAGGTCAGCTGGTCATAAGTTAACAATTATTAAAAGAATAATAAAAAAATGTATTGCTTGAGGGATAAAAGATCATTTGGATTTGTTTTTCATACACCGGGGGACACAATACTGTTGACCAGATGGAAACAATTAAAAAGCAGAGGCCAAATAATGCCTCTTGTCACTCACAATATTATTTGCCTTATTTAACACTCTTTCTTTATAAATACTTTCTATATTCGTTAATGTAATCTCTAAAAGTTTACTTGCCATTGTTACCACTTTCCTTACTGATTTATTCTGTACATCGGTAGCATTACCATACCCACAAATAATACAGAACGTCATAACACTTTCAATAAAAGCATCATAAAGCATCAAAAGCATTTTGTTGTGGGCATTAAAGGATAGTAATTTCTTTAGGAAATACATTCTTTGTTAATTATATAATTAGTCCACATGCCCCATTTAAGCTTGTGGTCAAGCACTATACCAGGGTATTTATAATTTGTAACTGATTGAATTGGATCCCCATTAATTAATGTAGGATGTGATGTTTTCTGCTCTCTGAAATCAATAGACATCTTCTTTGTTTTGGAAATATTTAGGAGAAGATTTGATTTCTCACACCAGTTTAAAAAAAAAACTCAAGGACAGGCCCAAAGCAGTATCATCTGCATACTTAGAGATAGTGTTCATAAAAGTACTTAAGCAAGAATTAGTATATAAAATAAAAAATAATGGTGATAAAGCACATCCCTGAGGTGATCCTATTGAATCATTTTATCAGAAGAAGACCCACCTATCTTAACCTGCTGGGTTCTAGAATTGAGAAAATCAGTTACCCACGTAATCAGCCTACTTTCAAGTAAAATTATTTTGCCAGTATAACTGTTAATATACTAGGGGAAAAACTATCAAAGGCAGATGAGAAATCTACAAATAAAACTTTAGCATGGGTCTTTGGTTTCTCTAAATGAGAATGCAACAGATGCAGTACAATCAAGATTGCATCCTCTAACTCCCCTAGAAGCTTGATATGCAAATCTCACAAAAACACATGTTATTCACAATTATTTTTCCAGCCTTTTGTTACCCCTGTCCCAACTGTTTTGAGACTTGTTGTGGCCAAGTCAGAATAAACACAGAAGTCAAACAGCATTGATTAGGCAAAATACAATGACATAAACAAGAAAAACAAAACAGAGATGTAGTTGTGACCATGAACACTAGAGCAGAATAACAAAAGGTTTGGTATCGCAGGCACGGTATACTTCACAATGTATTGGTGGAGTGAGTGTCCTTATATACTGTGGCTGTGATTTGTGTGATGGAGTCCAGTTGTGTAGAATCAGAATGAAGGTGAATGTGAGAGAGTTTGTGATGGCTGTTGAGTGCTGTAGTCGGTAGTCAGAGGCCATGCTTGTAGGCCACTCTGTGTTGCTTTGAGTGGAAAGCAACACTGCTTCTGACATTAATTTGACACCCGTCCTGTTCTGACCTTGAGTTTTGTATTAATAAACCATATTCTGTCTCTCTGAGTATTACAATTGAATTGTTATTTATTCCTTTTTAGCGTAGATAATTAGGTTTCTGTGCAACCAAATCATGGGACTGGGCAGCACACTGGAGCTTTCACTTGCCCTGTGGCTGGGTAATACATTCATCATTTTTCCACCCCAGATTACTTTCTGTCAATTTTGATGTCAAGGCCCAGCAGCAGCTCCAATTCCTGTAGAGACTGAAGAAAGCCAGCCTCCCCCTCCCATCCTCACTGCCTTCTACAGAGGGACAATAGAGAGCATCCTGACCAGCTGTTTCATGGTGTGGTACAGGAACTGCACACCCTCTGACTGCAAGACACTACAACGAATTGTGGTCTCTCTACCCACTGTCGACACCTCATAAAACAACCACTGCATCCACAAAGCCACCAGCATGGCAGATGACCCATCCAATCACTCTCATGGATTCTTTGCCCTCCTGCCATCTGGCAGAATGTACAGGAGCATCCATCCCACCAACACCAGACTCCACAACAGTTTCTTCCCTGAGGCAGTCAGATTACTCATCACCATGGTGCCTCCCAATGCTCACCTAGGCTATTCAAAACACTTAACCACATATAACTCAATACCATTGCACACCTGCAATTTACAAAGTTGTATCAGAGACTTTTTAAAATTAATTTTTGCTGCAAATATTGCTGCTTCATTTATTGCACTATGCTACACTATAGTTTACAGGATATTGTGCAATAGTTTTCCCATACAACACTGTTCTGTTGTCCTGTCTGTTCATTGTACTGTGTATTTATTGCTCTGCGTATACTGTTCTGTGTATTTATTGCATTAAAGCTTTAAAGCCTGCTGTATAACACTGTTACGTAGTTTTAACCGTGACAATCATAACATTGTAAAAGAATTAGGCATATTTTCTCTGGGGCCTTAAGAAATATGAGTTTAGTTTGACTCTTAACTTTTCTGAACATGGCAATGGCATGACGGGTCATGTATGTTCTTTAAGACTCTTGAACAAAGTGAGTTTAATTGTACTGTGTGAGATTTTTTATGAGCCGGTTGCACTGTTATGCCACCGAAATTAGTCATGTATATTTTCTCTGATCCTAAATTACACAAATGTAAGGAAGGAAAAAGGTTGAGGACATTCTGTTATAGGAAAATAATCAAACAATCCTTCTTCTATTCATTCATCTTCAGTACCCAGTCTATCTTGTGTCGTGGTGGATCCAGAGTCCAACTATGGGCACAAGGCTGGATAACCCACCCAGATGGAACACCAGTCAATCATCAAATAATCAAAGTTGATTATTTTCCTAGATGAAAGCCAACAATTACATTATTTAATTTATCGCATGTCATAGTGTTTAACCGTTTCTAGTTATATTTAATGCAGTGGAATGTCCGCAATACATGTTACTTTTCCTGTTATGACTTGTGCTATAGCAGATATACACAGTCATTTAGAGGTACTAAAATCAGTTCTGCTTACGTTCCCAAGAAACTGGAAAGTGCAAATTCCTCTGTTCTGAAGGCTTTCCTATGGTAGAAAACTTACTTAATGTTAAATGAAAGGTCTGACACTGCGGACTCCTTCCATAAATGTAAAATCTCCTCACAGAAATCTTTACCATATCAATGATTGTACATTTCATTTTTTTTTTTTTTTAATGATAACACATTTTTATGAATCTGTTTATTTTTTGGAAGACAGTAATTTAAACCCATGATTTGAACTATATCTGGGACTATTATCAGAGCTGCCGTTGTAGAAAATTAGTCAACATCTTCTGACCAATCAGAAATGAGAATTCAACAGCGCTGCTATAAGACATTCTCAAGTAAGACATTTACATTTAAATTGATTCATTTAGCAGACACTTATATCCAAAGCGACTTACAAATGAGGAAATACAAGTAAAGCGCTATATCAAGCATATATAGTGCTACCATGCAATATTTTTAATTGAGTGCTAGAGTAGCAAAGTAAGTGTAAGTGCAGATTTATTATTTATTTTTTTAGTGGGGGCAAGTTAGGTTGTGTTCACGGAAGAGGTGGGGGCTAATGCAGCTCGGAAAAAATCATATGATATATCAAAAATAAACAACGCAGTCTTTTTGATAGCTAAAATAATAATCGCAGTCATAATAATCTTTTTCGCAGTCATAATAATCTTTTTTCTCCCTCTCTCCCACACGAATTTATGGAGATACTAGAGATCCAGATCCTTTCTGCCTCTGGATGGAGCTCAAATCTTCTCTAATTCCAGACTGCTGGGACTACAGCTGCTCCTAAGGCCATACAGACTTCATATAAATCCATAATGAACTTTTTCACACTAACTGTTGTTACCCAGATGAGGATGGGTTCCCTTCTGAGTCGGGTTCCTCTCAAGGTTTCTTCCTCTTAAAACATCTTAGGGAGTTTTTCCTTGCCACCGTCGCCACTCAGTGGCTTGCTCAGTTGGGATAAATTCACACCTTTAATATCTGTATACCATGTTGATATTTCTGTAAAGCTGCTTTGAGACAATGTCTATTGTAAAAAGCGCTATACAAATAAAATTGAATTGAATTGAATTAAGGCCTATTCGAATAAGCCTTGGTAAATATGTATATTAGTTTTTATTATAGAGGGCTCATTTTCACAATTGTAAAATCAGTTCCTTGTGCACTTAGGTGGCTTGTAATACATTGATCACCAAGCTGATCAAACTTCTCTATAGAAAATATGCATACCCATTTATACCCTGTGTACCTTCTGAATTTCATTACATTACATGAAACTTTGGTAAAATAACAATCCTTCATAATAGTAGTGGAAACAACTCTACCGGTCAGGCTTAATATTTCCTTCTTCCTAATGCCCAATGGTATTCATTAAGTGTAACAGTAATATAGAGTCACAGCAGAGGTTAGATTTACATTGGAATGCACTTCACAGATTAAAGTCCACAACTCTGATCTTATGTACAAATTCTGAGTAAATAATTTGTCAAATGAATGAAATATTTATGTATTTATTTATTTTTACAACATCCTGTCTTTTTATACCAAGTTATAGAGGAAAGAAGAATGTTTGGGTGGCTTAATGATTAACATGTTTGCCTCTCACCACCAGGGTTGGAGGTTCGATCATGCTTCCACCCTGTGTGCTTGCATGTTCTCCCCATGCTTCTGGGGTTTCCTATGGTTGCTCTGGTTTCCTCCTAGAGTCCAAAGACATGTGCTGTAGACTGACTGGCATTTCCAAATTATCTGTAGTTTTTGAATGTGTGTGTGCGATTGTGCCATGTGATGGGTTGGCATGTTGTTCAGGGTGTCCCTTGCCTTGTGCCCAGAGTTCTCTTTCTCCAGGCTCCCCCGCAACCCTGTGTAGGATAAGCAGTATGGAAAATAGATGGATCAGCATGTTAATTTAGCTGAAGCACACCAGCTGTGAAGCTCAGTATTCGTAGTGAAATCTTATTGAATATTGGCATTTTGATGACAGTGCAATGAGCTGGACACTTCAGTGAGGAACATTAAGTATCATTAGGAAACACGACAGTTCTAATATAACTTGTGAAAACTGAGGAGCTAAAATAGTAGTGTAATAGCTTCTGCCTGCGTGAAAGCCTATCGTGTTGGGCCGAGATGAGAGTTTGCATGACTTGGCACTCTTTAGCAGATCCTCTCTGATCCCTGTGAAAGGAAATGCACAAAAATGGATTTTCTGGATAAATCCAAATGGATGCACACTATTTTATTGAAGTTTGTAAAGGTTAAGGTTTCGATTTGCAGTTCCATACAAATTCATGAACACGAGCCTCATCACTCTCACTCATTTAAATTTATATGATCAGGTAGACGTGTGCATGTGCATTTTTTGCATAATACAGTTCGATCATGAGTCTCCCAAAAGCATGCTTGTAGATGGATTGGCTAATTTCTTAGATTGGTATGTTTGTTTGTGTGTATGCAGTGTGTATGTATATCTTCAAGTCTATATCAACAGTATATATAGAGTATGAACTTATCACAGCCCTGCATTTTACTTGTACCACAGCACTTTTGAATATTTTATTTTGATGGGTCAGGAGGTGTTGATTCATTTTCAATAACCTCAGCTTTGACAGGAGGAATTTAAATCAAAGTATGTATTAATATGTATGCTGGATGTGCCACAAAAAAAAAAAAAAGAAAGAAAGAAAGAAAAGAAAAGTAAGGCCAATAATAAAGAGATTAAAAAAAATATCTTGTGATTTAACATAGAAAGACTAGTTGATATGTTGAAGCTTTATGTAAGAAGATATTTATTTACCGTCAAGGCTTTGAAATGGCTTTGCTATTTCCGGTTTCTCTGTAACATGACAAGCTGCATTTTTTGTCTTATAAACGTCTAGAGACAGAATAAAAGAGAGGCTGGTGAGGAAATGGTTTATTGCTGTTTTAGTGAGGATGTATATGCACTTAGTATGCTCTCAAAATGCATTTTTCTTTCTTTGATAAAGCCCATCAAAGTCAATAGCATGTTTTAACGCCATCATGATAGACTTGGTGAGCACTCAACAAGAGATTGCAGAGGACAATTAGCATGCTTCATCTTCCACTTTGTCAAAAGCAGCAGATGTAACGGCAAGGCCTGTGGATTCACAGCCTGACAGGGCAAGTGCTGAAAACAGACTAAGGAGCTTGTCAGGGCTTCAGTGGATCTGCAGGGAATCATTTGAGACAGTGATGTCGACATACATTTTTGCCAAGAACTGAATAAATCATGTCTCTTTCTTGACTGGCTGAACTAAAAGAAAGGGCATGGCATCACATTTCATATTTACAAGAGTTGTACTTGACCGCTCTTTTGACCTCAGTTGTGAATGTAGACATATCCCCTGCCCGTTTA